>NC_141836.1:3092100-3257100 GCF_982586985.1 Callionymus lyra
AACTTCGTTCGCTTCCATCTGGAGTTTCCTCGGTGGTGAGAACCTCTCGAGGGGCTGAAGAGGAAATGAATAGTTTCTCATGTAAGAGATGTTTCTTATATATCGTTATTGATTTGTTTTAGAGTTAATGTGTTTTATTAACTCATTATTTAAAGGACGGAACACTAGAGAAGATGTAAACTTAAAGAACCAACAACCACCTCAGTCTTTAGCTCGAGCTCATGCTCGTGTGACAACATGACCAACAGTTTCTCGGTCGTTCCGTCCTCTGGAGACGTGGATCTCATGGATTCTCTTCTTCTTCGGTGTCGATCATCGTTGCTGCTTCTGCTCTCGTCTGCTCCTGGTTCCTTCTTCGTCGACGCGCCGCAGACGGTTTCTTCTCAGCGACCAACCTTCAGATTAAACAGCAAACGGTCAAATAGACAATAATGCTGAATCAGCGGGAGCGCCAGACTGGTCTCTCCTGATAGTTTACAGGTTTCTTTTCTGAGTGAATGATGGAGGAAGTTACTTTGGAGAAGATTCTGTCATAAAACGTTGAATTTCAGCCAGAAATTAATGTTTTATATTCATATTTTTTCCTTTTAAATCACATTTCTTTCCCCCTTTCTCTTATTCTCTTGTTCTCCTTCTGCTCAGCTGACCTGTGTTTGCAGAGTTGACGTTCGTCCAGAAGTTTCACTTCAACGATCTTTATCCTACATTTCCAGAAGAGCTTTTCGCTCCGAATTCACTCAGGAAAGACCGTCAGAACCAAACGCTTTACTTGCAGGAAATCGTCCATTTTTAGTTTGTTGCCTTTAAGATATTAAATTAATTGATTATTGCAATTAATTTAAGTCATTTATCTACAGATATTTATCCATAGTTTCCTTGAACACTATGTTGCACCTTATTTCACATTCACTTCCTTTTGAAATTCAAAACTTTGTATTTGGTTTGAACCCGATATTTTCTGTTTTTAAAACACAATACCTTCTGTTCCCATACTTTCTTTATTTTTGTCTGTGTTAGTGTGTTAGTGTGTTAGTGTGTTAGTGTGTTAGTGTGTTAGTGTCGACTTCAACCCACGAGTACAGAAGTGTCAACATGTAACATGGAGTCAAATTCAATCTTAAACTTAAATTAAGATACAGTTTACATTGACTTGAACTGGATTTCAAACCCTGGTGTGTGTGTGTGTGTGTGTGTGTTCAGTAGCGTGATGTGAGCGAGATGGCAATCAAACCATCGGAGCCATCAATCAAAGCCGCTGGTCGCCCGGGAATGTGTTTCATCCTGCAGGAGAATAAATCTGTGGCTGTTCAGATAGAAGTGACGGAGCTCCGTGGAGACCGACCCGCTTTCTTATCGCGGCTGTTTTCTGTAAACAGAAGCCGCTCAAAGTAAACAAGAGGGCTCCCTGCTGCCGCACACACACACACACACACACACACACACACACACACACACACACACACACACACACAGGTACAGGTCAATCACAACACGAGGTAAATCAGTCGAGCGTCTGCTTCGTGTGAACGTAAAGCTCTCATGACGCACCTGTGGCCGACACGTCCGCGGCAGAAATACTTTTTTTTACCCAGCATGCCTGTGGCCGTGTTTTACACGTGTGATAAGCGTGCAAAAGTAAAAAAAAAACCACAATCCCGAACACAGGAGATTAACCCATCAGGGGAAGAATGTTGTGTTTGTGTCGCGCTTCACCGCAACAGAAACACTACAAATACCACTTTCTGAGTCACTCGTGGAAGCGTTTCTACCGCCTGGAAGTATTTAAAAGTGTTTGCGTTTATTTGTGTAAACGATTAATTCATGCGGAGCTTAGTGGTTGAAACTGAGATAAACTTGGTTCAAGTTGCTTCCTCAGAGCAGGACTCGTTTTTATTAAGTTAGTAAGTAAGTAATGTTTTTTTCTAGAGTGCAGTTCTACACCTTTTTTACACCTTTTTCTACATCTTATTTTTACACCTTTTTCTAAACCTTTTTTTTACACCTTTTTCTACACTTTTTCTAAACCTTTTTTTTACACCCTTTTCTACACATTTTTTACACCTTTTTCTAAACATTTTTCTACACCCTTTTCTACACCTTTTTTACACCTTTTTCTACATCTTATTTTTACACCTTTTTCTACACTTTTTCTAAACCTTTTTTTTACACCTTTTTCTACACTTTTTCTAAACCTTTTTTTTACACCTTTTTCTACACTTTTTCTAAACCTTTTTTTTACACCTTTTTCTACACATTTTTTACACCTTTTTCTAAACATTTTTCTACACCCTTTTCTACACCTTTTTTACACCTTTTTCTACACCTTTTTTACACCTTTTTCTACACTATTTTCTACACCTTATTTACACCGTTTTTCTACCCATTTTTTACCCCTTTTTCTAAACTTCTTTTTTTTTACACCTTTTTTATACCTTTTCTACTCATTTTTTTACACCTTTTTCTACACCCTTTTCCACACCTTTTTTCCACCTTTTGTTACACCTTTTTCTGCACCTTTGTCTACACATTTTTCTACACATTATTTTACACCCCTTTTATTGGATACATATACAGTATATATATATATATATATATATATATATATATATATATATATATATATATATATATATATATTAAGATCTGAATTTTTGGGAAGTCCTCACGTTGTGATCAGTTTTCAAGTGAGTTGAAGGTTTAGATAATAATCATAAAAAAGCCACAACACTATAAAAAGTCATGTATTTATTTCTGGATCTAAACACAAAAGCTGAAAAACAAAAACTTTCTTGACCCATAAACACGAACTGAAGGTTCGTTCTGCTCGTGGCGCTGAAATGCAAATGCATGGACGTCTCCATCTTCAACTCCAGGACAAAAGAAAAGTGAATCTCTTCTCTCGTCTTTTCCTCCTCCCTCCATCTCCGGGGACGCAACATGTGTTGAAAACACATAAATAAAACATGTTCTTCCTTCTTTTGTCGTAGAAATCCCAGGAGTCATTAACATACTGTGCATCTGCTGATACTTTGAAAGAAGACGGAAGATACATATAGATTTATATACATTTATACACTCAGTAAAAAGGGAAGGAAAAAGGTATTTTTTACATTTTTCTACTCCTTTATTCTCAAACTACAGTGTTTTGTTTTTTAATTTTTTTATTTGACTTTATCTGTATTTGTGTTTCTTTATTTTGTACAAAAACAACATATTAAAAAAATGAATTAATTAAATTTATATGGCGCTAAATCCCTCATGGAGGTTGCAGAGTGGGTGAGAGACGGGGGACACCCTGGACAGCACGCCAGTCTGTCTCAGCGCACACATAGACAGACAACCATTCACACACACACTCATATCTACAGAGAATTTCCCACAAGTTCTTAATCAACGTCTGTATGTTTGTGGACTGTGGGAGGAAACCGGAGTGCCCGGAGTAAACCCACTTAAACACGAGGAGAACATACGAACTCCACACGGAAAGGTCACGAGTTGAACCAACAACCTTCTCGCCGTGAGTCAGAAGTTACAGTACACCGGGGGAAATGAAAGGAATGTGAATTCCAGACATTCCTGGTGAAGTTGTCGCTGCTCGCCCACTTTCAGCCTCTGATAGTTGACTCACTCTTTGGTCACACGAGGCTCGACCGCACAGGCTGAGTCATCGCCCGAGATCGCTTTCGTCCCGGTTCCGTCCCGGTCGCTTCTGTCTGTTTGACGAGAGCGACTGGTCATGGGTTCGGTGCTGGTGCGGTCGGATGGACTCGTCTTCTCCGGCTCGCGAGACACCATCGTGCCGACAACAAGCGTTTATTGTGCAGGAAGTGGTTGAGAAACTGTTGTTGTTCCGGCGAACTGAGGGTTTTATTGCCGTCTGTGGTGGTCGTTGTGGTTGAGAGTCACTGCTTGAGGTGCTGGACTCAGAGACCAGAAGTGGTTTGAAAAGAGTTTATGTCACATGTGTCAAAACTCAAGGCTAAATCTGGCCTTTTACGCCAGATGGTTTTCTCAAAATACAAGTTTATTAATGTCCTGACCTGGGAAGATGCCAGTGGTTAAGATAAGACAATAAAAGTCTAGCTGAGGCTTTAAGGAAAGGACTTTGAATTGATTCTGTTTTTCTCTGTTAAAGGTAAATGTGAGATTTTTTCAGTACAAAAGTACGAAATATGTTGTGTGTCCTTGAGTGATAGAGTTGGACGTCCTTGGTTTCAGGTCCACTTTGGCCTGATATTCATGATTCATAATGAAAATAGAAAATCTAGCGCTTTATAAAAGCAGGTATAAGAGACGTTTGGAAAATTAAAAAATATAAATAAATCAGGAGACAATTGGAAATGAAAAGAGAAAATCCAACACTTTAAAAGAGAAGGTATATAGGAGACAATTGGAAATGAAAAGAGAAAATCCAACACTTTAAAAGAGAAGGTATATAGGAGACAATTGGAAATGAAAAGAGAAAATCTAACCCTTTTTTAACAGCAGGTATAAAGGAGACAATTAGAAAAGAAAAAAGAATATCCAACACTTTAAAACAGAAGGTATATAGGAGACAATTGGAAATGAAAAGAGAAAATCCAACACTTTAAAACAGAAGGTATATAGGAGACAATTGGAAATGAAAAGAGAAAATCCAACACTTTAAAAGAGAAGGTATATAGGAGACAATTGGAAATGAAAAGAGAAAATCTAACCCTTTTTTAACAGCAGGTATAAAGGAGACAATTAGAAAAGAAAAAAGAATATCCAACACTTTAAAACAGAAGGTATATAGGAGACAATTGGAAATGAAAAGAGAAAATCCAACACTTTAAAACAGAAGGTATATAGGAGACAATTGGAAATGAAAAGAGAAAATCTAACCCTTTTTTAACAGCAGGTATATAGGAGACAATTAGAAAAGAAAAAAGAATATCCAACACTTTAAAACAGAAGGTATATAGGAGACAATTGGAAATGAAAAGAGAAAATCTAACACTTTATAACAGCAGGTATAAGAGACGTTTGGAAAATGAAAAAATCTAAATAAATCTAATGCTTTAGAACAGACCCACAATAGTTTGATGGAGGAAAACTGGAGAGATAAAGGAAATGAGAGAATCTAACAAGTTGTAACAGATGAAGTAAAGGAGACAATTGAAACTGGAAAGAGAAAATCCGGCACTTTACAAAAGACAGTTCACACAAGTTAATTGACGGAAAAGCGAAAATCACGTCCCTCACTAGAGACGACTTAAAAATGAAAGGAGAAAATCTAACACTTTACAACAGAGATTATAGATGAGAGAATCTAATAATTGACTTTACAGGAGATGAGCCGACACTTTTTTAACAGTAAGAGTGAAATATGTGGAGGTATAAAAGATCATTGAAAATGTAAAAAAGAGAGAATCCAACATGAGTTTGAGACGCACTTTCTTTGAACTTCTTCACTGGACAAACAGTTTCTCCTTCACTTCCACGAAAACCAACCTCTCGAGTGCGTTTCCTCATTAATTAGCTGTTTGTTGATGACACAGCAGCGCCAGAGGAAGGAAGAACCTCTTGCTGACAATAGAGCGTCAGCGTCGTCAGCCACGGAACCCAATTCTGTCAAATTAACTTGACAAATGCATCTCGGCGCCGCTTAAATAACTCATCACCACCAGCAACGCTTTCTATAGAACGCCGTCCGTGGAAACTGGTTTTGTCGCAGCAGAGAAGATGGATCGTGTCGCGAGGCGACCATTCAGCGTTTCCAATTCATCACAGGAAATTGTTGAATGGACGCCAATTGTGTCCGGTTGGAAAAAATGTAAGGAGGAGGCGGAGGAGAGCAGCGGGGGGGGGGGGGGTTCGAGCGAGGGAGGAGGGTAAATATGAAGGAGGACAAACGGCGAAGGTTGTTGGAGCTGAAGTGGATGAGAAAATTGTTTTTTCCTGGTCGGAGGGAGGGACGAGGAGGAAGGTGAGGGAGGGTTTTTAACGGCTTTTGAGCGCCGAGTGAAGATGAAAGGGATGGAATGAGTGATGAAGAGGAAGTTGTTGAGCATTAGGGACGAAATGAAGCGATAAATAAAACAGAAATGGGATATAAAAGGAGGCGGGAGGTGCTTCACGAGACAATGGACTTCAATGGAAAGACGTTCATAACGAGAGTTAGAAGCTGCTGCGACACGAGAAGATCTTCCAGTTTCTAAGAGTGACCGAGGTCACGAAGGTCAAACAAGAGCATGTGTGAGCGACGGAAATGTTGAGGAAGGAAAAAGGACGAAAATGCAGCTTCTTTGAATCATTTCAGCCTCGGTTCAGATGTTTCATGTTTCAGACGATTTATTTGTTTAATGGTTATAGAGATGAAGGTTATTTCATAATGTTCGCGTAGAAGCTTAACGTTGTTTGTACGAAGAACAGTTCTCCTCTGGTCCAGAAGTTCAGGAACCATCAGTAGATTCTGATCCACAGACCTCAGAGCCCGAGCTGGGGTGTAAGTCTGGATCAGATCACTGATGGAAGGTCTGACCATGAATAGATCTGAAAGTAAGAACCAGAATTTTAAAGTTGATCCTGAAAGAAACTGGCAGCCAGTGAAGAGTTTGAAGGAGAAATGTGAGTTCTTCTACTAGAGCGGCTCAGAATCCTGGCTGCAGAGTTTAGTATGAACTGCAGACGAGATCCTTCTTGTTTAAACACGAAATTGACTTAATATTGCGAGAGCTTTTCAGTGTAGACGGTGGACTGCGAGCAGTCACTACATTAAAATGTCTTGGTCCTCATGAGGATGAGTAGATAAAGAGAGCATCACTTACCCCAGTACCCCAGACACTGATGCAGAGTTTTTAAGGATTGGGGGGGAATGTGAGTTCTTCTACTAGAGCAGCTCAGAATTCCTGCTGCGGAAGTTTGTATTAACCGCTCGTTGAAAGACGATTACAGCTAAAAGATGTACGTTTTTATGTGTATTACGTGTACAAAGCAAAACATGTGAAGTAAGTAAGTAAGTAAGTCATATTTATTTATATAGCGCTTTTCGAGACCAGGGTCACAAAGCGCTTTAACAATCAAAACAATACTCAAAACAGTACATACTTCAAAGATCAAGACAACACCGAGAACAACACAGGAGTTCGAGAAATTCAAGGAAAAGCCTGAACAAATAGAAACGTCTTAAGATGTTTCTTAAAGGAGTCAGTAGATCATCAAGCGCAAAGAGAGAGAAGATCGTTCCAAAGCTTAGGAGCAACAGCCTGAAAAGATTTCTCTCCTCTGGTCCTGAGCCGTGTTCAGGAACCATCAGTAGATTCTGATCCACAGACCTCAGAGCCCGAGCTGGGGTGTAAGGCTGGATCAGATCAGTGATGTAAGGAGGAGCCTGACCATGAATAGATCTGAAAGTAAGAACCAGAATTTTAAAGTTGATCCTGAAAGAAACTGGAAGCCAGTGAAGAGTTTGAAGGATCAGAGAAATGTGAGTTCTTCTACTAGAGCGAGTCAGAATTCTCACTGCAGAGTTTAGTATGAACTGCAGGCGACACATCCTTCTTGTTAAGACATGAAAACAAACTGTTGCAATAGTCCAGACGAGAAGAAACAAACGCATGGATTACAAGCTCCAGATCATGTTGTGACAACATTTTCCTAAGTTTAGGGTACTCTCTTGTCACGAGATGATATTGACGGATAAACACTTCAAGAGAAGATCAAAAGTGTTTTTACAACAAATCTCTTTATTTAAAACGACTAAACTTCCGCTCAGTGTTTCTCCGGTCGATGTATTTCTCCCGACACATCGACTCCAGGAAACTCCTCTGTGCTCCTGGAGGTTCTTAACAAAGGCGTGGAGACACAACCGAGGACCAACCCTGGCTCAGCGCGAGAGGAAAGTGTGTCATTGTGACGCCGGAGTGACAAAGAGAATAAGGCCAACTGCCGAGGGGGCGAACGAGACTGAAGCCCCGGCTATTATTGGACGATCGGCGCTGAGGAGATAATGGTGCTGGACTGGAAAGGTGACGGAAGAAGAGGAGAATAGAGGGGGGTCTCTGCCTCAGGGTCTATGGCTAGACGGAAAAAAGGGAGGAGGTGGACGAGTGCGATAAGAGAGGCTGCAGGTCTGCAGGCTAGACAACACCACCCCCCCCCCCCCCGCCACCCCGGGGGGCTTCTTGTTTAGAGAGGACGACACAAAAACAATGGTCTGAGAAAATAGGCCAGACAGACGGATGAGAAGGTTTCGGTGAAAGTGAGAGGATGGAGGCTCCAGGTGGAGCGTCACGAGTGATTTACTGATGGAGAGGATCTTCAGATTCTTCCCATCATTTCATGACGTTCTTACCTTTTGAGAAATGTAGGTTTGGGAGGAAACACGTTGGTTTAACTCGTCCTCCCCTTCTGGGAGATTCATGGCCTTTAATTCCGAGCCTCCATCAATCAAACGTGATTCGGTTCTAATGTAAACCGGGATGGAAGGAGGAGGTTCTGTCCAGGACGTGGTCTCCACACCTTCAAGTTCTCCAGCCATGGACACGTCCTGAGTTTAAACCTCAACAAACGCCTCGACGGACGACCATCCTCGGCTGTTAAAAAGAACCTCTCGGCACAGAGGTATAAATCTTCCGCCCCTGCTTTTCAACTCCATCTCGTCCTTGAAGCAACTTTGGGATCAAAGCGCGAACATCTATCTTTCCAAACACGTTTGCAGCCCAAACAAAAGAGTGAAGCGATGAAGGGATGAAAAGGAAGAGCTTCTGGATAATAGGGATGGAAAGAGAAGACGGATGTTCCTCACGAGGGGCCACAACGTTGTGTAACAGTTGTGTGTCTGCGACACAATGTGGTCGGATTCTCTAATCGGTTTATTAGCCAGTTTGGATTTTTCCTCCGTGTGCAGGTGTCAGGAATATGGGAGCCCGGATCTGGGATAATGTGTTTTCGCTGTTTTAGATCCAATCTTTGTGTCGGTCGCTGTGTGTGGCAGGTGTGTGTGTGTGGGGGTGTGTGTGTGTGTGTGTGTGTGAGTGTGCGGAGATGAGATTAGACGTCCTGCGGGTCCGTCGATGCTCACAAGGCCACCTGAAGCTGCAGGAACGACAGGAATGCAGGATTTGTTTTGCCGCCTCTGTCACAACAACAGGGTCGAAGAAACTCACATAAAGAAAAGAACTGATGCAGAAACTGTGAGAGAAAAATAAAGGAGTCGCAGATATGCTGGCAAAATATATTCACTTGTGTTTGCACTCATTTTCAGTTATTGTTATTATACACGCAGAGTAATACTACGGAGCCTCAGGGAGTAAAACTATTGAGCCTGACGGAGTAATATTACAAAACCTCGAGGAGTTATACTACTGAGCCTCTTGGAGTAATACTACAAAGCGTCGCAGAGTAATACTACGGAGCCTCAGGGAGTAATACTACAGAGCCTGACGCAGTAATACTACAAAGCCTCGGGGTGTAATACTACGGAGCCTTGCGGAGTAATACTATTGAGCCTCGCGGAGTAATACTACAAAGCCTCGCGGAGTAGTACTACAGAGCCTCGCGGAGTAATACCGCAGAGCCTCCGGGAGTAATACTGCGGAGCCTGACGGAGTAATACTACAAAGCCTCGGGGAGCAATACTACTGAGCCTCACGGAGTAATACTAGTGAGCCTCGCGGAGTAGTACTACAAAGCCTCGCGGAGTAGTTATACAGAGCCTCAGGGATTAGTACTACGGAGCCTGACGGAGTAATACTACAAAGCCTCTGGGAGTAATACTACAGTGCCTCGCGGAGTAATACTACAGAGCCTCGGGGAGTAATACTACAGAGCCTCGGGGAGTAATACTACAGTGCCTCGCGGAGTAATACTACAGAGCCTCGCGGAGTAATACTACAAAGCCTCGCGGAGTAGTACTAAAAAGCCTCGCGGAGTAGTACTACAGAGCCTCGCGGAGTAATACTACAGAGCCTCGCGGAGTAATACTACAGTGCCTCGGGGAGTAATACTACAGAGCCTCGGGGAGTAATACTACAGTGCCTCGCGGAGTAATACTACAGAGCCTCGGGGAGTAATACTACAGAGCCTCGGGGAGTAATACTACAGTGCCTCGCGGAGTAATACTACAGTGCCTCGGGGAGTAATACTACAGTGCCTCGCGGAGTAATACTACAGAGCCTCGGGGAGTAATACTACAGAGCCTCGGGGAGTAATACTACAGTGCCTCACGGAGTAATACTACAGAGCCTCGCGGAGTAATACTACAAAGCCTCGCGGAGTAGTACTAAAAAGCCTCGCGGAGTAGTACTACAGAGCCTCGCGGAGTAATACTACAGAGCCTCGCGGAGTAATACTACAGAGCCTCGCGGAGTAATACTACAGTGCCTCGCGGAGTAATACTACAGAGCCTCGCGGAGTAATACTACAAAGCCTCGCGGAGTAATACTACAAAGCCTCGCGGAGTAATACTACAGAGCCTCGGGGAGTAATACTACAGTGCCTCGGGGAGTAATACTACAGAGCCTCGGGGAGTAATACTACAGTGCCTCGCGGAGTAATACTACAGAGCCTCGGGGAGTAATACTACAGAGCCTCGGGGAGTAATACTACAGTGCCTCGCGGAGTAATACTACAGTGCCTCGGGGAGTAATACTACAGTGCCTCGGGGAGTAATACTACAGAGCCTCGGGGAGTAATACTACAGTGCCTCACGGAGTAATACTAGTGAGCCTCGCGGAGTAGTACTACAAAGCCTCCCGGAGTAGTTCTGCAGAGCCTCAGGATTAGTACTACGGAGCCTGACGGAGTAATACTACAAAGCCTCTGGGAGTAATACCACAGTGCCTCGGGGAGTAATACTACAGAGCCTCGGGGAGTAATACTACAGTGCCTCGCGGAGTAATACTACAGAGCCTCGCGGAGTAATACTACAAAGCCTCGCGGAGTAGTACTAAAAAGCCTCGCGGAGTAGTACTACAGAGCCTCGCGGAGTAATACTACAGAGCCTCGCGGAGTAATACTACAGTGCCTCGCGGAGTAATACTACAGAGCCTCGCGGAGTAATACTATAAAGCCTCGCGGAGTAATACTACAGAGCCTCGCGGAGTAATACTACAAAGCCTCGCGGAGTAATACTACAGAGCCTCGCGGAGTAATACTACAAAGCCTCGCGGAGTAATACTACAGAGCCTCGCGGAGTATGTTTGTAATACTAATATTCAATAGTATATTTTCAGGATCTTTTCAACCTTTAAAACTCTGTGCATCTCGTCGTCAACTGCAGGAAAATATCCTGACAGTATCTTAAGTCGTTCGCGAGTTAAGTTGTGTATTTATAGACGATCACAGCGCGACGTGGGCTGGAGGATCCGACGACGAAGAACGTCCCTGGGAAGAGTCAGGAGCGTTTGAAGCGTCTCTGCTGTGACAGCTGACGACTGAACGGATGACGAGCAGCAGAGAGAGTCTGAGAATCCGTCGCAAACATTAGTTTTTTTAAACCGACACAAGATGTTGTCGTGACTGTTTACAGATTTTATTTCACCGTCGTTCGACCTCGAAATGATTAAAAATAAACCAGGAAAGTTGATTATTTTCCTTACATCGAACGAAGCTGGACAGATCCATGTCTAGAGTTGTTGCCAATGCTGTGGGTTCGAGTTAAATCGAGTTAAATTTGGAATATCAAGTACTTTCTGGCTCGTACTATGGAGGCAGTGGCTGGAAGTTACTTTACTCCCGGAGCAGAAGTTTTTAGAAGGTTTTTGTAAAGTCTGACTTTAGAGAAGGAGCTAAAACAGATCAACAGATCCATGAAGTATCATTTTAATCAGAGATAAAGTCTCTGGAAACCTTAACTTTCTTCCATCATCAAGATGAACTGATTCACTTCCACCCACAGTCTCTGTAATGTTGCAATGACCACGTTATGGTCGAGTGTGAACTTGTTGAGAGCAGTTTCTTCACTGACTTTTGAGTTCCTTCCTGGATCCACGAGTATCTTAAAACATGAATACTTGCTCATTTCAATCTCTCTTCTAGTATGAATGATATATAGTGATATACAGTGATAGTGTAGTATCAAGTATGTATGTGTAGTATTGTTGAGTACTTGACTCTGGTGTTGTGATAGTGTAGTAACAAGTATATATGTGTAGTATTGTTGAGTACTTGACTCTGGTGTTGTGATAGTGTAGTAACACGTATATATGTGTAGTATTGTCCAGTACTTGACTCTGGTGTTGTGATAGTGAAGTAACAAGTATATATGTGTAGTATTGTTGAGTACTTGACTCTGGTGTTGTGATGGTGTAGTAACAAGGATATATGTGTAGTATTGTTGAGTACCTGACTCTGGTGTTGTGATAGTGTAGTAACAAGTTTATATGTGTAGTGTTGTTGAGTACTTGACTCTGGTGTTGTGATAGTGTAGTAACAAGTTTATATGTGTAGTATTGTTGAGTACTTGACTCTGGTGTTGTGATAGTGTAGTAACAAGTATATATGTGTAGTATTGTTGAGTACTTGACTCTGGTGTTGTGATAGTGTAGTAACAAGGATATATGTGTAGTATTGTTGAGTACTTGACTCTGGTGTTGTGATAGTGTAGTAACAAGTTTATATGTGTAGTATTGTTGAGTACCTGACTCTGGTGTTGTGATAGTGTAGTAACAAGTATATATGTGTAGTATAGTCGAGTACTTGACTCTGGTGTTGTGATAGTGTAGTAACAAGTATATATGTGTAGTATTGTCCAGTACTTGACTCTGGTGTTGTGATAGTGTAGTAACAAGTATATATGTGTAGTATTGTCCAGTACTTGACTCTGGTGTTGTGATAGTGTAGTTACAAGTATATATGTGTAGTATTGTCCAGTACTTGACTCTGGTGTTGTAGTATTTACAGACCACATGACTCATAACAAAGTCGTAACTGCTTTCATTTGTTTTCAAACCAAAATATGTCCAAACATCAGCTTTAAAAGATGCTGGACTCACTGTATCCTCTCGTCCTCAGTCATCACCAGTGATTTCATTGTTCCTCAAGCAGAGGATGCAATGACTGCTGCCATCTAGAGGCCGGAAGTTTAATTGCAACACAAAAATGTACAAATCCAGTTAATACTTGCAAATAAAAAAAGTACAATTATTTTATTTTATACACACTATTTTGAACTGGAAAGGTGACGATGACAATGCTTTTGAACAGAGATACAGTATTGATATTAACGTGTATAAGTATTTTTCTCAGTATACCAACAACAGAGTGACTGTCGTTTTCTACGTAAAACTACATGTAGTTTGTATTTATTCTTCAGAAGATTCAGGAGTTAAACTGCAAATATGTCTCTGGACGAACACGAGCTCCATTAAAACAGTTCTGCGTAGAAGACTCTGGACGTGGTGTTATTTTCAAATTAAAAACATCCCTGCCGAGCCGCAGATGTGGTGGATGCATAAAGCAAGAATGTGATTCGACTGATCTCAGATCCTCCTCCTCCGCGGCTCATGAAGGAAGACAGATGGTGGGATTGGAAATGTTCGTCCACCTGTTGGCACCGCGAGAGCAACACCAGCCGGATCCACACCTATGGCTTGTAATCCGCCTTGTTTTGAAGCGTGGAGAAGATTGAGTTGGTGTGTGTGTGTGTGTGTGTGTGTGTGTGTGTGTGTGTGTGTGTGTGTGACAGCAGGTGTTGTTCTCCTGTGGCGGCCTCGATGCTTCGCTCCCCCACTGCGGCCGGTTATTAATGGCCACGTCTTCATCATAAACAGCCAGTCAGCCATGCTGTCAGTACGCCCGACGTCATTAGTCACATAGTCAGCCTGATGGATGCACACACACACACACACACACACACACACACACACACACACACACACACACACACACACACACACACACACACACATGCCTGCACATGAATACCAAACACACAGATCCTCCAGTAATTCCTCCACACTGTTTATTTCAGAGTGAAATATTCATGTTTTCTCCGCTCTCTCCCGTCAGAGGACATCTTCATCCTGCACGAGAAAGACAAGAAGAATCCTCTGGTCTACGGCCTGTTCACCACTTCAAGGTGGGTGGATCTGTGGTTCTGTGGATCTGTGGATCTGTGGATCTGTGGATCTGTGGTTCTGTGGATCTGTGGATCTGTGGATCTGTGGATCTGTGGTTCTGTGGATCTGTGGATCTGTGGTTCTGTGGATCTGTGGATCTGTGGATCTGTGGATCTGTGGTTCTGTGGATCTGTGGATCTGTGGTTCTGTGGATCTGTGGATCTGTGGATCTGTGGTTCTGTGGATCTGTGGATCTGTGGTTCTGTGGATCTGTGGATCTGTGGTTCTGTGGATCTGTGGATCTGTGTTTCTGTGGATCTGTGGTTCTGTGGATCTGTGGATCTGTGGTTCTGTGGATCTGTGGATCTGTGGTTCTGTGGATCTGTGGATCTGTGGTTCTGTGGATCTGTGGATCTGTGGTTCTGTGGATCTGTGGATCTGTGGATCTGTGGTTCTGTGGATCTGTGGTTCTGTGGATCTGTGGATCTGTGGATCTGTGGTTCTGTGGTTCTGTGGTTCTGTGGATCTGTGGATCTGTGGTTCTGTGGATCTGTGGTTCTGTGGATCTGTGGATCTGTGGATCTGTGGTTCTGTGGATCTGTGGTTCTGTGGATCTGTGGATCTGTGGTTCTGTGGATCTGTGGATCTGTGGATCTGTGGTTCTGTGGATCTGTGGTTCTGTGGATCTGTGGTTCTGTGGATCTGTGGTTCTGTGGATCCTAATGAGTTCATCATCTGCAGAGAACACTGTGGAGTCACACATCATGTCATGGTCCTCATGTTGTGAAGCACAACCAGGTTCTTGTCGAGACTGTGCAACAGTTTCTGTTTTTCTTTAATACGAGTTTGATTTATATTCTGTATTTATCTCTTTTGTGGAGTTTTGTGTCGTTACACTGTAAGTTTCGACAATTTAGTCTCCGTAGTATTGATCAGCGAGGCCTTGTAGTACTACTCCACGAGGCTCTGTAGTATTACTCCGCGAGGCTTTGTAGTATTACTCCGCGAGGCTTTGAAGTATTACTCCGTGAGGCTCCGCAGTATTACTCCCCCAGAGCTCCGTAGTATAACTCGTGAAGCTCCGTAGTATTACTCCCCGAGGCTCCGTTGTATTACTCAGCGAGGCTCCGTAGTACTACTCTGTGAGGCTCTGTAGTATTACTCCGCGAGGCTCCGTAGTATTTCTATGCGAGGCTCCGTTGTTTTACTGCCCGAGGCTCCGTAGTATTACTCCACAAGGCGCCGTAGTATTACTCAGCGAGGCCTTGTAGTACTACTCCGCGAGGCCATGTAGTACTACTCTGCGAGGCCTTGTAGTACTACTCTGCGAGGCTCTGTAGTATTACTCCGCGAGGCTCTGTAGTATTACTCCGCGAGCCTCCGTTTTATTACTCAGCGAGGCTCCGTAGTATTACTCTGTGAGGCTCCGTAGTATTACTCTGTGAGGCGCTGTAGTATTACTCTGTGAGGCTCTGTAGTATTACTCAGCGAGGCTCTGTAGTATTACTCAGCGAGGCTCTGTAGTATTACTCCGCGAGCCTCCGTTTTATTACTCAGCGAGGCTCCGTAGTATTACTCTGTGAGGCTCCGTAGTATTACTCTGTGAGGCACTGTAGTATTACTCTGTGAGGCGCTGTAGTATTACTCTGTGAGGCGCTGTAGTATTACTCTGCGAGGCTCTGTAGTATTACTCAGCGAGGCTCCGTAGTATTAATGTGTGAGGCGCTGTAGTATTACTCTGTGAGGCTCTGTAGTATTACTCCGCGAGGCTCCGTAGTATTACTCTGTGAGGCGCTGTAGTATTACTCTGTGAGGCGCTGTAGTATTACTCAGCGAGGCTCCGTAGTATTACTCTGTGAGGCTCTGTAGTATTACTCTGCAAGGCACCGTAGTTTTACTCAGCGAGGCTCCGTAGTATTACTCTGTGAGGCTCTGTAGTATTACTCTGCAAGGCACCGTAGTTTTACTCTGCGAGGCTTCATAGTATTACTCCGCGATGCTGTGTACCATTACTCCGTAGTATAAGTACACGTCACGCACAGAAACTCGTGTCACAGTTGCAGGTTTGAATCCTTTAAGTCTTGACAGTAACTGAGGCTGTCGTTCATTAGCGTCAATGTTGTGTCGAGTCGAGACAAACCTTTCAAAGTTCTGACGACAAGTCGCTCTCGCGCTGTAAACAAAACTCTGAGCAGCTTCGCATTAAAGCGAGAATCAAAACTCGGAGACGGAGTCATGAGGCGGAAAATCGAAGCGAAGCCAGAAATAATGAGGAGGCGAGAGAAGGAGGAGAAACGTCTGCAGTTTCTGGTCGTTGGTCATGAAGGCTTCGCTTGTTCTCGTGTCGACCGGCGAGCCAACGTCGCACAGGCGCTCAGAGAGACGTCTCTGCTGGCAACAGGGTCTGGCAACAGGGTCTGGCAACAGGGTCTGGAAACAGGGTCTGGAAACAGGGTCTGGAAACAGGGTCTGGAAACAGGGTCTGGAAACAGGGTCTGGAAACAGGGTCTGGAAACAGGGTCTGGAAACAGGGTCTGGAAACAGGGTCTGGAAACAGGGTCTGGCAACAGGGTCTGGAAACAGGGTCTGGAAACAGGGTCTGGCAACAGGGTCTGGAAACAGGGTCTGGAAACAGGGTCTGGAAACAGGGTCTGGAAACAGGGTCTGGAAACAGGGTCTGGCAACAGGGTCTGGAAACAGGGTCTGGAAACAGGGTCTGGAAACAGGGTCTGGCAACAGGGTCTGGAAACAGGGTCTGGAAACAGGGTCTGGCAACAGGGTCTGGCAACAGGGTCTGGCAACAGGGTCTGGAAACAGGGTCTGGCAACAGGGTCTGGCAACAGGGTCTGGAAACAGGGTCTGGAAACAGGGTCTGGAAACAGGGTCTGGAAACAGGGTCTGGAAACAGGGTCTGGAAACAGGGTCTGGAAACAGGGTCTAGCATGTGAGCCGAGGACTCTCAGGTTCTGACCCGGGTTGTGGTCCGAACATTCAAAGACTCTTTGACTAGATAGTTGACGTGAAGAACAAACACCTGACGAGAGCGTCGTCGTCCAGAGAGACTCGGACTAGAGCCTGTCCAGGTGTTTCGATGAAAAACATGTTGATCATGTGACGCACGAGTCGTGTTTCCTCGTGTCTGTTGTTTGTTTTTGAGTAAAAACTCGGTTCAGTTCGTGGCAGACGTTCAATGTTTTCATTCCAGTTGGATTTTTTTGTTGTGCTGAGGAAGTGGAATCTAGTTCCAGGCGACAGTTCAAGGACTCGGGTTCAGGGAGTTGATGCGTTCAAGCTGCTCGTGACGCAACACAAACACAATCAGCCTCTGATTGAATTCACTTCAAAAATACCTCCAGGACGAGTTTGTCGTCGAAGCGAAGACGATGAATGTGATCAAATGAATACGTTTGACCAAAATTAAGTTTGTTTTTTTTTTCCTCTGTTTTCCAGCGACATCCTGAACGGCTCGGCGGTTTGTGTTTACCGTATGGAGGATATTGTTCGAGCCTTTAAAGGAAACTTCCTGCACAAGGAGGGGCCGCAGTACAAGTGGGCGGAGTTTACCGGCAAAGTACCTTATCCTCGACCAGGAACTGTGAGTCAATATAAGTATATATGTGTAGTATTGTGGAGTACTTGACTCTGGTGTTGTGATAGTGTAGTAACAAGTATATATGTGTAGTATTGTGGAGTACTTGACTCTGGTGTTGTGATAGTGTAGTAACAAGTATATATGTGTAGTATTGTGGAGTACTTGACTCTGGTGTTGTGATAGTGTAGTAACAAGTATATATGTGTAGTATTGTGGAGTACTTGACTCTGGTGTTGTGATAGTGTAGTAACAAGTATATATGTGTAGTATTGTGGAGTACTTGACTCTGGTGTTGTGATAGTGTAGTAACAAGTATATATGTGTAGTATTGTGGAGTACTTGACTCTGGTGTTGTGATAGTGTAGTAACAAGTATATATGTGTAGTGTTGTCCAGTACTTGACTCTGGTGTTGTGATAGTGTAGTAACAAGTATATATGTGTAGTATTGTCCAGTACTTGACTCTGGTGTTGTGATAGTGTAGTAACAAGTATATATGTGTAGTATTGTCCAGTACTTGACTCTGGTGTTGTGATAGTGTAGTAACAAGTATATATGTGTAGTATTGTCCAGTACTTGACTCTGGTGTTGTGATAGTGTAGTAACAAGTATATATGTGTAGTATTGTCCAGTACTTGACTCTGGTGTTGTGATTGTGTAGTAACAAGTATATATGTGTAGTATTGTCCAGTACTTGACTCTGGTATTATGATAGTGTAGTAACAAGTATATATGTGTAATATTGTCCAGTACTTGACTCTGGTGTTGTGATTGTGTAGTAACAAGTATATATGTGTAGTATTGTCCAGTACTTGACTCTGGTATTATGATAGTGTAGTAACAAGTATATATGTGTAGTATTGTCCAGTACTTGACTCTGGTGTTGTAGTATTTACAGACCACATGACTCTTGACGAAGTCGTAACTGCTTTCATTTGTTTTCAAACCAAAATATGTCCAAACATCAGCTTTAAAAGCTGCTGGACTCACTGTATCCTCTCGTCCTCAGTCATCACCGGGATCTTGCATGATTTTATTCATCCTTTAGCTGGATGTAATGACTGCTGCCATCGAGTGGCCGGAGGTTGAATTGCAACAAATGCTGTGAATATTTTTATGTAATTTGTTCATAAAATGTCCAAACAGTTGATACACACTTTATTGAAATAAACAATAGAACTAGGATAAAAAAAAATCATAAATATTTTTGATATTTAAATCGTAATAATCAATATTTTCCTGACGAAGTGGTTGTGTGTCTAGTGTCCCAGCAGCACCTACGGCAGCTACAGCTCCACCAGAGAATATCCTGACGACGTGATCTTCTTCAGCCGGACTCACCCGCTGCTGCAGGTACGATAGAAACGTTCGCCGTCTTCACGTCCGTGTTCACGTCCGTGTTCACGTCCGTGTTCACGTCCGTGTTCACGTCCGTGTTCACGTCCGTGTTCACGTCCGTGTTCACGTCCGTGTTCACGTCCGTGTTCACGTCCGTGTTCACGTCCGTGTTCACGTCCGTCTTCACGTCCGTGTTCACGTCCGTGTTCACGTCCGTCTTCACGTCCGTCTTCACGTCCGTGTTCACGTCCGTCTTCACGTCCGTCTTCACGTCCGTGTTCACGTCCGTCTTCACGTCCGTCTTCACGTCCGTGTTCACGTCCGTGTTCACGTCCGTGTTCACGTCCGTGTTCACGTCCGTGTTCACGTCCGTGTTCACGTCCGTGTTCACGTCCGTGTTCACGTCCGTCTTCACGTCCGTCTTCACGTCCGTGTTCACGTCCGTGTTCACGTCCGTGTTCACGTCCGTCTTCACGTCCGTCTTCACGTCCGTGTTCACGTCCGTGTTCACGTCCGTCTTCACGTCCGTCTTCACGTCCGTGTTCACGTCCGTCTTCACGTCCGTGTTCACGTCCGTGTTCACGTCCGTGTTCACGTCCGTGTTCACGTCCGTCTTCACGTCCGTGTTCACGTCCGTGTTCACGTCCGTCTTCACGTCCGTCTTCACGTCCGTGTTCACGTCCGTCTTCACGTCCGTGTTCACGTCCGTCTTCACGTCCGTCTTCACGTCCGTGTTCACGTCCGTGTTCACGTCCGTGTTCACGTCCGTGTTCACGTCCGTGTTCACGTCCGTGTTCACGTCCGTGTTCACGTCCGTCTTCACGTCCGTGTTCACGTCCGTCTTCACGTCCGTCTTCACGTCCGTGTTCACGTCCGTGTTCACGTCCGTCTTCACGTCCGTCTTCACGTCCGTGTTCACGTCCGTCTTCACGTCCGTCTTCACGTCCGTCTTCACGTCCGTCTTCACGTCCGTGTTCACGTCCGTTTTCACGTCCGTCTTCACGTCCGTGTTCACGTCCGTCTTCACGTCCGTCTTCACGTCCGTCTTCACGTCCGTGTTCACGTCCGTCTTCACGTCCGTCTTCACGTCCGTCTTCACGTCCGTCTTCACGTCCGTCTTCAAGTCCGTGTTCACGTCCGTTTTCACGTCCGTCTTCACGTCCGTGTTCACGTCCGTGTTCACGTCCGTGTTCACGTCCGTGTTCACGTCCGTGTTCACGTCCGTCTTCACGTCCGTGTTCACGTCCGTGTTCACGTCCGTCTTCACGTCCGTGTTCACGTCCGTCTTCACGTCCGTGTTCACGTCCGTCTTCACGTCCGTGTTCACGTCCGTCTTCACGTCCGTGTTCACGTCCGTCTTCACGTCCGTGTTCACGTCCGTCTTCACGTCCGTCTTCACGTCCGTGTTCACGTCCGTCTTCACGTCCGTGTTCACGTCCGTCTTCACGTCCGTCTTCACGTCCGTCTTCACGTCCGTCTTCACGTCCGTCTTCACGTCCGTCTTCACGTCCGTGTTCACGTCCGTGTTCACGTCCGTGTTCACGTCCGTGTTCACGTCCGTGTTCACGTCCGTCTTCACGTCCGTCTTCACGTCCGTCTTCACGTCCGTCTTCACTTCCGTGTTCACGTCCGTGTTCACGTCCGTGTTCACGTCCGTGTTCACGTCCGTGTTCACGTCCGTGTTCACGTTTGTCTTCACGTCCGTCTTCACTTCCGTGTTCACGTCCGTGTTCACGTCCGTGTTCACGTCCGTGTTCACGTCCGTGTTCACGTCCGTGTTCACGTCCACGCCTGGTTTCAGGAGAACGTGCTGCCGCTGGGAGAGCGCCCCCTCCTGGTCAGGGTGGGCGTCCACTACAAGTTCAGCAAGCTGGTGGTGGACCGGGTGGAGGCGGTGGACACCACCTACGACGTCCTGTTCATCGGCACAGGTAACGCTAGCGTGATGAGGTTCGTAGAAACGCTGGGCTGAGCTGCTGTTTCTCTGCAGACTCCGGCCTCGTGCTGAAGGCCATCCACGTGCCGAAGGAACACGGGCAGGTCCAGGAGATCACTCTGGAGCAGATGCAGGTTTTCCAGGTTAAGATCAGAGTCTTTACGCAATTTCTTGAAGCCTTTGTTTGATTGTTGGAGTTTTTTTTCTTCTAACGGATACTTTACCTCCTTCTGGATCTGACTCTGTTCTTCTGACTCGCAGCACAAATCCCCCGTGACGGCCATGACCATCTCCAAGAAGAAGGTAAGTCTTCACGTGCTCTCGTGACTCCTTTAACACGAGCTTCTTCAAGTCCTCATTTTACTGAAAGAAAAAACTCAAACACCGTGACTCGGAAACCGAATCTTTGGCCTCGTCCTCCTCCTGACCGTCTTCATCTTCCATCCTCTTCACCTCCTCCTCTCTGCTCCGCAATCACTCTCTCCATCCTCCTCTTCACCTCCTCCTCTCTGCTCCGCAATCACTCTCTCCATCCTCCTCTTCACCTCCTCCTCTCTGCTCCACCATCACTCTCTCCATCCTCCTCTTCACCTCCTCCTCTCTGCTCCGCCATCACTCTCTCCATCCTCCTCTTCACCTCCTCCTCTTTGCTCCACCATCACTCTCTCCCTCCTCTTCACCTCCTCCTCTCTGTTCCACCATCACTCTCTCCTCCCTCCTCTTCACCTCCTCCTCTCTGCTCCACCATCACTCTCTCCATCCTCATCTCTCCTCCTCCGTCTGCTCCGCCATCACTCTCTCCCTCCTTTTCACCTCCTCCTCTCTGCTCCGCCATCACTCTCTCCATCCTCCTCTTAACCTCCTCCTCTCTGCTCCGCCATCACTCTCTCCCTCCTCTTCACCTCCTCCTCTCTGCTCCGCCATCACTCTCTCCCTCCTTTTCACCTCCTCCTCTCTGCTCCGCCATCACTCTCTCCATCCTCCTCTTCACCTCCTCCTCTCTGCTCCGCCATCACTCTCTCCCTCCTCTTCACCTCCTCCTCTCTGCTCCGCCATCACTCTCTCCCTCCTCTTCACCTCCTCCTCTCTGCTCCGCCATCACTCTCTCCATCCTCCTCTTCACCTCCTCCTCTCTGCTCCGCCATCACTCCCTCCATCCTCCTCTTCACCTCCTCCTCTCTGCTCCACCATCACTCTCTCCCTCCTCTTCACCTCCTCCCCTCTGCTCCGCCATCACTCCCTCCATCCTCATCTCTCCTCCTCCGTCTGCTCCTCCTCCAGCAGTGGTTGTTTGTGGGGTCCAGGGAGGGGGTCTCCCAGCTCTACCTGTACCAGTGCGAGCTCTACGGTCAGGCCTGCGCCGAGTGCTGTCTGGCCAGAGACCCCTACTGCACCTGGGACGGCCACGCCTGCAGCCCCTACATGCCCACGGTCCGCAGGTAAACTCTCTCTCTTTTGTCGGATTCACTTTTTAAATACTGTCAGCAAAACATGAATAAGTAGATTTTGAATCAATATTATAGGTTTATTATTTGTTATTTCCTTTGATCCATGTTCTTTATATTAGCACTTTGTCATCCTTTGCACTTTGTTCTTTTATTTGCACTTTGTAATCCTTTGCCGTTGTTCTTTTATTTGCACTTTGTCATCCTTTGCACTCTGTTCTTTTATTTGCATTTTGTCATCCTTTGCACTCTGTTCTTTATATTTGCACTTTGTCATCCTTTGCACGTTGTTCTTTTATTTGCACTTTGTCATCCTTTGGACGTTGTTCTTTTATTTGCACTTTGTCATCCTTTGGACGTTGTTCTTTTATTTGCACTTTGTCATCCTTTGCACGTTGTTCTTTTATTTGCACTTTGTCATCCTTTGCACGTTGTTCTTTTATTTGCACTTTGTCATCCTTTGCACGTTGTTCTTTTATTTGCACTTTGTCATCCTTTGCACGTTGTTCTTTTATTTGCACTTTGTCATCCTTTGCACGTTGTTCTTTTATTTGCACTTTGTCATCCTTTGCACGTTGTTCTTTTATTTGCACTTTGTCATCCTTTGCACGTTGTTCTTTTATTTGCACTTTGTCATCCTTTGCACGTTGTTCTTTTATTTGCACTTTGTCATACTTTGCACGTTGTTCTTTTATTTGCACTTTGTTATCCATTGCACTTTGTTCTTTTATATGCACTATGAACTTTTTTCTTGTTTTTATAAATCTATTGTCTACTGTGAACTGAAAATACGTTCCAGAGGATTAATAAAGTTGATCTAATCCAATCTAATCCAATCTAATCTAAACTAATCTAATCTAATCTAATCTAATGTAAATGTTTTGTTCTCCGCAGGAGGAACGCTCGTCATTTAGGGAAAGACGAGGATCCACTGACTCAGTGTGTGAGACAAGGAGGTGAGAATCATGTTTTTACTCTCCTGTCGTCTGCAGTCGAACAAACTATCAAGTGTTTCTTATTTTGTGAGTATTTGTTGTTTAGTTCAACCTGTGTTTGGTGTTAAAGGTCAAGATAAAAACCCTTCTTTTGAATCTGTAGATGGTCTTTGCTGGTCCATGTTTTCCATCTTTTTTATTCAATATATGACCTTTATATATTTGGAAATCTTTTCATTGATATTTTACACAAAAAATAAATATGTCCATAAATGTGAGACCAGGCAGTTGCTCACACATCAGCAGGAGAAACACGTCAAATTAATGAGGGTCGAAGTCGTTCAATCAAGGATCTGCTTGATGTTCTTCATGGAAAATGAGCATCAGCCAGTTTAAAAAAATATAATAATCGTTTAAATCTTATTTTGAAGAATAAAGAAATTGTAACAAACATATTTATTCATGGTTTATATCATTAAAGTCGCCGGTAACAAGTGGTTCAAAAGTTGACTGAAGCTTCTCTTCAGCCGGGCTGCAGGTGGAGGCGGAGCAGAGGGTGATGATGGTCGCCGAGGGCAACAGCACTTACCTGGAGTGTCTGCCTCAGTCCAGACACGCCGCCGTCACCTGGTACAAGCAGGCCGGAGAGAACAGCCCGGAACTCAACCAGGTATTTACTCAACTGTTGTTGTCGCGTTACATCACGTTTTATAGTAGGATTAGAAACGTTTAAATACTCTAGATAGTGTTGTTAGATTTGTACTTCAACATGATCACAGTGAGAGTTTGTAGGTTCGACTGAGAATATAAAACGTAACAATTGGACTCGATCACACGAGAGAACAAAAGCTTTTCTCAGTCAAGATGTTTTATTTACAAAACTGTCCGTTCGACTCCATCTTTCTCAATAATCTCTGAGTTTTCCTACGTCATCAGTTTTACTCATATTAGAATTTAAAGTTCATTTGTTGATAATCTGTTTCTTATCTTATCGTAAACACTTTATATATATATTTATATATATATTTATATATATATCATCATGAACGTCCACCTACTTTGATTAAAATAAGAACAAAATGACTTCTTAAGTACATTTACTTCGAAATGTAAATTTAAAAAATGTTTATGAAAGTTAATGTTTTTCCCATATTATTGTGATTTATTATTCTTTATTTTACTTTGTCTCTCAAAAGGATATTTTGGGGAAAAAGTTCATGCTTTGCTCATAAATATTTTATATATAATATATATATTAAAGTATTTTATACATAAAACTATAATAAAAATACACAAATAAGGCATGATTACATTTTTGTAATATTATAAAATTTCTTCTCTTCCTGTTATTGAACTTGAAAATGATCAGCGCGTTTCCGATGCCTTGCTCAAGGGCAGGAATACATGTAGAAGTGTTGGTAGAAAGACCAGGAGGAGGTTCATCCTCCAGACCCTGAAGATCGTAGTGAGGATGTAGAGTTGAACTCTGACCTCAGACAGTGAAGACAGTAACGATGGAGCTTCATCCTCCAGACCCTGAAGATCGTAGCGAGGACGCTAGAGTTGAACTCTGACCTCAGACAGTGAAGACAGTAACGATGGAGCTTCATCCTCCAGACCCTGGAGGTCGTAGCGAGGATGTAGAGTTGAACTCTGACCTCAGACAGTGAAGACAGTAACGGTGGAGCTTCATCCTCCAGACCCTGGAGATCGTAGCGAGGATGTAGAGTTGAACTCTGACCTCAGACAGTGAAGACAGTAACGGTGGAGCTTCATCCTCCAGACCCTGAAGATCGTAGCGAGGATGTAGAGTTGAACTCTGACCTCAGACAGTGAAGACAGTAACGGTGGAGCTTCATCCTCCAGACCCTGAAGATCGTAGCGAGGATGTAGAGTTGAACTCTGACCTCAGACAGTGAAGACAGTAACGGTGGAGCTTCATCCTCCAGACCCTGAAGATCGTAGCGAGGATGTAGAGTTGAACTCTGACCTCAGACAGTGAAGACAGTAACGGTGGAGCTTCATCCTCCAGACCCTGGAGATCGTAGCGAGGATGTAGAGTTGAACTCTGACCTCAGTCAGTGAAGACAGTAATGGTGGAGCTTCATCCTCCAGACCCTGGAGGTCGTAGCGAGGACGCTAGAGTTGAACTCTGACCTCAGACAGTGAAGACAGTAACGGTGGAGCTTCATCCTCCAGACCCTGGAGGTCCTAGCGAGGATGTAGAGTTGAACTCTGACCTCAGACAGTGAAGACAGTGAAGACAGTAACAGTGGAGCTTCATCCTCCAGACCCTGAAGATCGTAGCGAGGACGCTAGAGTTGAACTCTGACCTCAGACAGTGAAGACAGTAACGATGGAGCTTCATCCTCCAGACCCTGAAGATCGTAGCGAGGATGTAGAGTTGAACTCTGACCTCAGACAGTGAAGACAGTAACGGTGGAGCTTCATCCTCCAGACCCTGAAGATCGTAGCGAGGACGCTAGAGTTGAACTCTGACCTCAGACAGTGAAGACAGTAACGATGGAGCTTCATCCTCCAGACCCTGAAGATCGTAGCGAGGACGCTAGAGTTGAACTCTGACCTCAGACAGTGAAGACAGTAACGGTGGAGCTTCATCCTCCAGACCCTGAAGATCGTAGCGAGGACGCTAGAGTTGAACTCTGACCTCAGACAGTGAAGACAGTAACGGTGGAGCTTCATCCTCCAGACCCTGGAGATCGTAGCGAGGATGTAGAGTTGAACTCTGACCTCAGACAGTGAAGACAGTAACGGTGGAGCTTCATCCTCCAGACCCTGAAGATCGTAGCGAGGATGTAGAGTTGAACTCTGACCTCAGACAGTGAAGACAGTAACGATGGAGCTTCATCCTCCAGACCCTGAAGATCGTAGCGAGGATGTAGAGTTGAACTCTGACCTCAGACAGTGAAGACAGTAACGATGGAGCTTCATCCTCCAGACCCTGAAGATCGTAGCGAGGATGTAGAGTTGAACTCTGACCTCAGACAGTGAAGACAGTAACGGTGGAGCTTCATCCTCCAGACCCTGAAGATCGTAGCGAGGATGTAGAGTTGAACTCTGACCTCAGACAGTGAAGACAGTAACGATGGAGCTTCATCCTCCAGACCCTGAAGATCGTAGCGAGGACGCTAGAGTTGAACTCTGACCTCAGACAGTGAAGACAGTAACGGTGGAGCTTCATCCTCCAGACCCTGAAGATCGTAGCGAGGATGTAGAGTTGAACTCTGACCTCAGACAGTGAAGACAGTAACGATGGAGCTTCATCCTCCAGACCCTGAAGATCGTAGCGAGGATGTAGAGTTGAACTCTGACCTCAGACAGTGAAGACAGTAACGATGGAGCTTCATCCTCCAGACCCTGAAGATCGTAGCGAGGATGTAGAGTTGAACTCTGACCTCAGACAGTGAAGACAGTAACGGTGGAGCTTCATCCTCCAGACCCTGGAGGTCGTAGCGAGGATGTAGAGTTGAACTCTGACCTCAGACAGTGAAGACGGTAACGGTGGAGCTTCATCCTCCAGAGCCTGAAGATCGTAGCGAGGATGTAGAGTTGAACTCTGACCTCAGACAGTGAAGACAGTAACGATGGAGCTTCATCCTCCAGACCCTGAAGATCGTAGCGAGGACGCTAGAGTTGAACTCTGACCTCAGACAGTGAAGACAGTAACGGTGGAGCTTCATCCTCCAGACCCTGAAGATCGTAGCGAGGATGTAGAGTTGAACTCTGACCTCAGACAGTGAAGACAGTAACGATGGAGCTTCATCCTCCAGACCCTGAAGATCGTAGCGAGGATGTAGAGTTGAACTCTGACCTCAGACAGTGAAGACAGTAACGGTGGAGCTTCATCCTCCAGACCCTGAAGATCGTAGCGAGGATGTAGAGTTGAACTCTGACCTCAGACAGTGAAGACAGTAACGATGGAGCTTCATCCTCCAGACCCTGAAGATCGTAGCGAGGATGTAGAGTTGAACTCTGACCTCAGACAGTGAAGACAGTAACGGTGGAGCTTCATCCTCCAGACCCTGAAGATCGTAGCGAGGATGTAGAGTTGAACTCTGACCTCAGACAGTGAAGACAGTAACGGTGGAGCTTCATCCTCCAGACCCTGGAGGTCGTAGCGAGGATGTAGAGTTGAACTCTGACCTCAGACAGTGAAGACAGTAACGGTGGAGCTTCATCCTCCAGACCCTGAAGATCGTAGCGAGGATGTAGAGTTGAACTCTGACCTCAGACAGTGAAGACAGTAACGGTGGAGCTTCATCCTCCAGACCCTGAAGATCGTAGCGAGGACGCTAGAGTTGAACTCTGACCTCAGACAGTGAAGACAGTAACGGTGGAGCTTCATCCTCCAGACCCTGAAGATCGTAGCGAGGATGTAGAGTTGAACTCTGACCTCAGACAGTGAAGACAGTAACGGTGGAGCTTCATCCTCCAGACCCTGGAGATCGTAGCGAGGATGTAGAGTTGAACTCTGACCTCAGACAGTGAAGACAGTAACGGTGGAGCTTCATCCTCCAGACCCTGAAGATCGTAGCGAGGATGTAGAGTTGAACTCTGACCTCAGACAGTGAAGACAGTAACGGTGGAGCTTCATCCTCCAGACCCTGAAGATCGTAGCGAGGATGTAGAGTTGAACTCTGACCTCAGACAGTGAAGACAGTAACGGTGGAGCTTCATCCTCCAGACCCTGAAGATCGTAGCGAGGATGTAGAGTTGAACTCTGACCTCAGACAGTGAAGACAGTAACGGTGGAGCTTCATCCTCCAGACCCTGGAGGTCGTAGCGAGGATGTAGAGTTGAACTCTGACCTCAGACAGTGAAGACAGTAACGGTGGAGCTTCATCCTCCAGACCCTGAAGATCGTAGCGAGGACGCTAGAGTTGAACTCTGACCTCAGACAGTGAAGACAGTAACGGTGGAGCTTCATCCTCCAGAGCCTGAAGATCGTAGCGAGGATGTAGAGTTGAACTCTGACCTCAGACAGTGAAGACAGTAACGATGGAGCTTCATCCTCCAGACCCTGAAGATCGTAGCGAGGACGCTAGAGTTGAACTCTGACCTCAGACAGTGAAGACAGTAACGGTGGAGCTTCATCCTCCAGACCCTGAAGATCGTAGCGAGGACGCTAGAGTTGAACTCTGACCTCAGACAGTGAAGACAGTAACGGTGGAGCTTCATCCTCCAGACCCTGGAGGTCGTAGCGAGGATGTAGAGTCGAACTCTGACCTCAGACAGTGAAGACAGTAACGGTGGAGCTTCATCCTCCAGACCCTGAAGATCGTAGCGAGGATGTAGAGTTGAACTCTGACCTCAGACAGTGAAGACAGTAACGGTGGAGCTTCATCCTCCAGACCCTGAAGATCGTAGCGAGGACGCTAGAGTTGAACTCTGACCTCAGACAGTGAAGACAGTAACGGTGGAGCTTCATCCTCCAGACCCTGAAGATCGTAGCGAGGACGCTAGAGTTGAACTCTGACCTCAGACAGTGAAGACAGTAACGGTGGAGCTTCATCCTCCAGACCCTGGAGGTCGTAGTGAGGACGCTAGAGTTGAACTCTGACCTCAGACAGTGAAGACAGTAACGGTGGAGCTTCATCCTCCAGACCCTGAAGATCGTAGCGAGGACGTAGAGTTGAACTCTGACCTCAGACAGTGAAGACAGTAACCTGGACTCTCTGCTCGTGCAGGTGTTCTCCAGCGACCAGGTGGTGGTGATCGAGCGCGGCGTCCTGATCCGCCGGGCCGAGCTGACGCACGGCGGCGTGTACCACTGCCAGGTGGAGGAGCACGGCTACCACTGGACCGCCGTCACGGTCCGCCTGGCGGTCTGGAGCCCCTCGGCCGACCGGCTCCTGGCCTCCTGGTCCGGCTCGGGCCACCGGAAGTCCGGGTACCAGCCCTGGTACCAGGACGTCATGGCCCTGATCCACCCGCGGAACCTCGGGCAGCACTGCCGCGCCCTCGGGTACCGCCCTCCCCGCAACCACCGTCGCCACGGCGACGTCGGCGCCGCCCTCCAGGAGCGAGAGAGGGGCGAGCGGCACGGCGGGGTCAAAGGTGGGGGAGGGAGGGCGGCGGGGAGGAAGAGCCGGAGCAAGCCTCAGCTCAGGGCGCCGCGGAGCGCCTGAGGGCGTCCACACACACACACACACACACACACACACACACATATTTATGTCACAGACACACCTGTAAATACAGACTGAGACTTTGGTTCCGACCCCGGGGCGTCCAGGACTGGACTTGAGCCTGGACGTGGGTCGGAGGTCGAGGCTGCAGAGCATGATGGCAGAAGGTTCCACAGCATGTGCTCATCACCTCATCCAGAAGATCCAGAAGATCAAGAAGATCCAGAAGATCCAGAAGATCAAGAAGATCAAGAAGATCAAGAAGATCAAGAATATCAAGAAGATCAAGAAGATCAAGAAGATCAAGAAGAACCAGAAGATCTTGGAGAGACGTCGCCTCCAGGAAGGTGTCGCATGTTCATGCTTCGAAAACTCCCCGAGACCCCCGACAATCACCGACACGTGTTCGTGGTCGTCCCCCCGCGGGCCCCGGCGCTCCCATCATCCCTCGGTAAACAAGGGTTAATCCGCAGCGTTCCTGAAGGTCAAAGGTCACCATCAGATCCTGTGGAAGGACAAACGTTTTCCTCCAGGAACGAAGAACCTTCAGAGCGACACGAGTGTAAATACTTTTCGTTTCTTTCTCTCCAGTTTATTTTGGCACAAAAACCGAAACGAAAACCTCGAGTTCGACTTAACTTTTCCCCGAAACACGTTGTTTTCTCGTTGTCGACAGAAGTTCTCGGTTCGACCGTCGAGGGAAATAAAGTGAAAAATGATTGAAAAACTGATTTTTTTTGTACGACTCTGAGGAGAAACTTATCGACTCGTTTCCATCTCCTGACGCGTCCTTGACTTCTCCGGGGCAAACATGTTGCTGCTATGTTGTAAAAACACTTAAATTAACTTAAATAAACGTGTGAATTCTCCTCTTCTATCTTTCAGGGACGGTTTGTGTGTCGATGACAGTTTACTTCAGTGTTCAAGTGTTTCAGGAGGAAAAACACGTGTTTATTGAAGGTCACGGGAGGAGACGCTGGAAAGCAACGGCTCAAGTGTATCAACCTGTTTCTTCCACAGCCTCTCTGTCGTTTTCAATAAAATCTCTGTCATCCGCCGTTTCTTCTCCTTCTTCTCTTCCCTCCATCCTACGACGAGCACGTCCGAGCAGGAAGAGATGTTTATGTACACGTTTCTTTCTATTAATATTCGCAGCATTTGTTCATTTTTGTGTAAATAACCTTGGCATTTAGGCAAGAGGATACAGTGATAACTGAGGGTGAGAGGATACAGTGATAACTGAGGGTGAGAGGATACAGTTATAACTGAGGACGAGAGGATACAGTGATGACTGAGGACGAGAGGATACAGTGATGACTGAGGATGAGAAGATACAGTGATAACTGAGGATGAGAAGATACAGTGATAACTGAGAACGAGAGGATACATTGTTGACTGACGAGAAGATACAGTGATGACTGAGGACGAGAGGATACAGTGATTACAGATGGCGAGAAGATACAGTGATAACTGAGGACAAGAGGATACAGTGATGACTGAGGATGAGAAGATACAGTGATAACTGAGAACGAGAGGATACATTGTTGACTGACGAGAAGATACAGTGATGACTAAGGACGAGAGGATACAGTGATTACAGATGGCGAGAAGATACAGTGATAACTGAGGACGAGAGGATACAGTGATGACTGAGGATGAGAGGATACAGTTACAACTGAGGACGAGAGGATACAGTGATGACTGAGGATGAGAGGATACAGTTACAACTGAGGACGAGAGGATACAGTGATGACTGAGGACGAGAGGATACAGTGATTACAGATGGCGAGAAGATACAGTGATAACTGAGGACGAGAGGATACAGTGATGACTGAGGATGAGAGGATACAGTTACAACTGAGGACGAGAGGATACAGTGATGACTGAGGATGAGAAGATACAGTGATGACTGAGAACGAGAGGATACATTGTTGACTGACGAGAAGATACAGTGATGACTAAGGACGAGAGCCTAAAGTGATGACAGAGGACGAGAGGATACAGTGATGACTGAGGACGAGAGGATACAGTGATGACTGAGGACGAGAAGATACAGTGATGACTAAGGACGAGAGGCTACAGTGATTACAGATGACGAGAAGATACAGTGATGACTAAGGACGAGAGGCTACAGTGATTACAGATGACGAGAAGATACAGTGATAACTGAGCACGAGAGGATACAGTGATGAGTCTTATATCGAAAACCCAGAATGTTATTTTAGACTTGAACTTGTAATGAATAGAAATAAATGCATAATAATAATAATAATAATAATAATAATAATAATAATAATGATAATAATAATAATAATAATAATAATGATCTTTGACCTCATGAGGGTCAGATGTGGCTCCAGGTCTGACAAACAAACTCAAGTTTTCCTCGCTCTCTCCTTCACTCACACTTGATCCTGGACCTGAACGTCTGACCCTTAAGTCATGTTTCTTAAAAAGACCCTCAGGACTCCCCAACAGGCCGACCCCTCCGTGGACCCGCAGCCCCCCAGAGTGCTCGTCTCAACAGTCGTAAAGACTAATTGAACCCCCGCAGTCTTGTTAAACGCGGTCGGCTTTAAATCCAACACCAGCCACGACGACCATCAATCAACACTCGACCAACAAGGAAGTGAAACGACTTCATTGTCTCGGACGCTTGGATTGGAGGCTGAAACAGTCGCGCGAGTGTTTCCTCACGAGGACCTGAGACCGTAACGAGGTCCAGGACCAACATGTTACTTCATCTCCAGCTGCTCCCCAGATCTGGCCGTAAATTAGGAAACAGGTCCGATGTTAAATAGAGACGCCTTTATGTCGCTGGTGGCACTTAAGCCCGACCAGAACCAACAGAACCAGAACGACTCCTCAGAGTCAGGCCGTAAATCCAACTCACTCTTAATGTGAAATACATGAAGTTTTTACTATTTCTGGATGAAAACTCTTGGTCTGTGAAGCATGAAAACATGATTATTATTGTAGATGTAAAGAGAGAGTATTTTCAGCTCTAAACTCTATTTTAAATCATTTATTTTAAGATGTTGAATCTGCTTCTCCAGACACTCGTACACGTGTTTATTTAGTCAAACTCTTTTTATTTACAATGTATTTAATATGATACTCAAGACTCGTGTATGATATACTTCAAGCATATTTTCTCACTTGATCCTGGATCACAGGCGACTGAAAGGCTGCAATAGGAGGACACCCTGGAAAGCTCGCCAGCCAGAAATTACACTCAGGATAGATGAGTATTTTGTTTGGCCACTAAAAGACTTCACTAAGAACAAGTAAAGTTTTATCTTATCTTATCTTGTCTTAAAAACGTTTCATGGAGGAAATATACGTGTGAACCGAGACCTTCTCGACATCAGTACCTGAAGTAGCTTCTCCAGAAACCCTTGACTCGCCATAGTGTCAATAAAACTGACCCGGTGGCAACAAACCTCTGTGATACAGTGATAACTAAGGACGAGAGGATACAGTAATGACTGATGATGAGAGATACAGTGATGACTGATGATGAGAGGATGTAGTGGTGACTAAGGACGAGAGGATACAGTGATGACTGATGATGAGAGGATGTAGTGGTGACTAAGGACGAGAGGATACAGTAATGACTGATGCTGAGAGGATGTAGTGGTGACTAAGGACGAGAGGATACAGTGATGACTGATGATGAGAGGATGTAGTGGTGACTAAGGATGAGAGGATACGGTGATGACTGATGATGAGAGGATACAGTGATGACTGAGGACGAGAGGATACAGTGATGACTGATGATGAGAGGATGTAGTGGTGACTAAGGACGAGAGGATACAGTGATGACTGAGGACGAGAGGATGTAGTGGTGACTAAGGACGAGAGGATACAGTGATGACTGATGATGAGAGGATGTAGTGGTGACTAAGGATGAGAGGATACAGTGACGACAGAGGACGAGAGGATACAGTGATGACTGAGGACGAGAGGATACAGTGATGACTGAGGATGAGAGGATACGGTGATGACTGATGATGAGAGGATGTAGTGGTGACTAAGGACGAGAGGATACGGTGATGACTGATGATGAGAGGATGTAGTGGTGACTGAGGACAAGAGGATACGGTGATTACTGATGATGAGAGGATACGGTGATGACTGATGATGAGAGGATGTAGTGGTGACTGAGGACAAGAGGATACGGTGATGACTGATGATGAGAGGATGTAGTGGTGACTAAGGACAAGAGGATACGGTGATGACTGATGATGAGAGGATGTAGTGGTGACTGAGGACGAGAGGATACGGTGATGACTGATGATGAGAGGATGTAGTGATGACTAAGGACGAGAGGATACAGTGACGACTGAGGACGAGAGGATACAGTGAGTCCAGCAGCTTTTAAAGCTGATGTTTGGACATATTTTGGTTTGAAAACAAATGAAAGCAGTCAAGTACTGGACAATATTACACATATATACTTGTTACCACATTATGTTGTTAAAAAAACTGAATTTCTTCTTGACATAAGTACCTGAAGTAGTTTCCCCAGAACGTCGGGTTTTAAACCCTCGACTCACAAAAGTGTCAATCAAACTGATCCAGTGGCTCCAAACCTCCGACGGAAAAACAAACATGAGCTCAAACTTCTCTCGAACATGTGTGTGTGTGTGTGTGCGTGTGCGTGTGTGTGTGTGTGTGTGTGTTTTAGTAAGAGCTTTTTAAGTGTGTGTGTGTTGACGCAAAGTGTGTGTCGACATGAGGAGCTGATGTTACGCTCGTGCTGGTTCGCGACGGATGAAACTCGGCCAATGATATAATCCTGCAGTGATGACGTCACGCCTCGGAAAACAATCCAACCTTTATTCACTCGAGGAAGTCGAACTTAAAATATCCACGAGTGACGTCATCGAGATGTTTTCAATATTGTGATGTAAGGAAGCCTTTTGTCATTCACTTAATTATTCCTACAAATTAAATATATTACAATACTTTTTTTAAAAAACTTTTCTTTGTCAATTCTTGTATTTATAAGTCTTTTTTATGTTTTTTGTTAATTCATGCATTTCTAAGTCTTTTTTTTCACTTTTGGCTTTTGTTTTCCAAGTGTCTTGACCCTAAATCTAACTAAACAAGTCGTGGTTTTCTCTCGTTTATTAAACTCTGGAACAATGTTGTCTTTAGCTTTGAGCTCTGAACACACAAAGAAATCGGAGTAAAAACTGAACATGAAAAAAGACCTTGAAAAACAACAGAGCATACAAATAAAAATCACTTGAGAAACAAAAACATAATAACTTATTGACCCCAAAGATTTGAGAGAATCTTAACGAATAAATAAATGTTGAAATATGTAAATGTTGTGGTAATAAACAGGTCAAAAAGTACGAGCAGTGATGAAAACATCTTTCCAAAACTTCCACTCAAAATAAAGCAGTTCAGATGTAAAACTTTGAGACGGTTTGAAACTCAAAGTCGAGGAAATGCAGAAGTGGAAAAAAAAGAAAAGCTGGAGAATGTTTCAGATCTAAGTGGAGCAGTTCCTCGCACAGAGAAAGAATTGATGCAAATAAACTTCTTGAGTTCCAGCTTCTCTCTCTCTCTCTCTCTCTCTCTCTCATTCATCCACAGACACGCCGTCCTTCTCCGTCTTCACTTCATCAAACACGGAAACTTCCTCAGCAAGTGTCTGCCAAGGTGACCACACACTACTTTCTCATCGAATATTCAACCGCCGTGAAACCAGAGCGAAATATAACGACGACGCTCTTTTGTTTATCCGCCTGTTATTACCTGCTCCAGGTCCAGTCCAATGTTCCGAGTAGCTCAGCTCGGTCCAGTTTCATCCAGAGAAACGTGAGACGACGTCTTGACTGTAAACTGATCCTAGATCTGAGAGCATTGATCTAGTCTTTCCTTTCACTCACCGATGTGACCCACTTACATCTTTTCTTAAGGGCGTCCAAGGTGCTGCGAAAACCCAGCTGACATAGTTCGGTAATGACTGTTATTAAAGGACTGATGGTACGAAAACACTCGAACGTCCCAACGTTTTCTTAGCAACACGACACAGACTTTACCTTCGGATGAAAACGCAACAGATAAAATGGCAAAAACAAAATTTTTGGAGCTTAAATGACATCTTACTGTATATACACTGAGTCAGCGTGAGCTCCCGACTGGTTTCTCTTCAACAAGATGGAGTTTTTATTTGACTTTTTTCTAATTTACTGGTTTATTTATGGATAAACTCGAATGAAACAAGCATCTTGACATGTCAAGAGTCACAGCTTGACTTTATCTGGATAAAAAAATCTGTCTTTTCTTTTTTTTTCCAAAATAAAACACCATCCAGACAGTAATAATCGATACAACAGAAGCTTATTTCTCCTCGTTTACGATCACTTTTGTCCTGTCGCGGCCACACTCGCTCCGGTTCGTTAAAAATCAAAGAGATTTAATAAACTTTTTCGAGCTGCACCAGAGCGAGAATCCACGGAGAGGAAATAAGAAAATCGCTCCTGAAAGAAAACTGTAAAAAAAGAGAAAAGGCTGCTTTGGCGCCACAGAGAGTGACTCATCTTTCCATCTCCCTCTCTTTTCCACATGCGTCGCCGCCGCTCTGAGGAAAGTGAGTCGAGTGAGAGACTCACACCGACCGTCCATGTGAGGCCCATGTGTGGTTCTCCGAGGCCTCCGTGGATCCCTCTTTTTTTCTGGAAACTGTTGCTGAACCGTCTGCACATGAACTGGTATGACTTGAAAATAAAACACACGGTGGATAAAAACAGTGGTGAATATAAAGTGTTGAAATCAATGTGTAAAAAAACCCAAATGTTGAGTCTGATTTTGATTAGTTAAAGAAAAAACCTAGCGTTAGAAACTCCTGTTGAAAGTCTGAACATTTTACTTTCACATTTGGACATCGTGTCCTGAACAGACGTACGGAGGCGACGCTCGTTAAAACTGAAAACTTCAAACCAAAACAACTTTTTATTCTCTTTAACGCAGAAGACGAAACAACGAGTTTTTAGCGAGACTTTTTTTTCTAAACTGGTCCCATCACCATCCGGAATGTAAATTGCCCACGAGCGAGTCGCCGAAAAAACCTCCAGGAAAATAATTGGCCTCGGCTGCCCACACTCGTTTTCGGAACCTGTTTCCCCCGCGGAGCCACAAATAGCCTTCGGAAGATGCTCGGACGACAAACGCCAGAAGAAGAAAATAAGCTCTTGTGGGAGAGATGAACACATGACTCTAGTAAACACTGAACATATTTGTGTTTATAGAGGCTTGACTTGTGTCATTAAAGCTTCTCCTTCACAGCTCTTATTCTAGCGACTGTTGCTGCACTAAATGCTGAACATTGTCAATAAAGTTTGCGAGAAGCTGCTACTTTTTTATCCACAGTCACATCTGTCTTGTAACTTAAGCTTTAATTAGTTTATTTTCAAACTTGTGTCATTAAAGCATCTTCTTCACAGCTGTTATTCTAGCGACTGTTGCTGCACTAAATGCTGAACATTGTCAATAAAGTTTGCGAAATGCTGCTACTTTTTTATCCCCACTCACATCTGTCTTGTAACTTAAGCTCTAATTAGTTTCTCTTTCAAACTTGTGTCATTAAAGCTTCTTATTCTAGCGACTGTTGCTGCACTAAATGCTGAACATTGTCAATAAAGTTTGCGAGAAGCTGCTACTTTTTTATCCACAGTCAAATCTGTCTTGTAACTTAAGCCTTAATTAGTTTCTCTTTTTCAAACTTGTGTCATTAAAGCTTCTTACTCACAGCTCTTATTCTAGCGACTGTTGCTGCACTAAATGCTGAACATTGTCAATAATGTTTGCGAGATGCTGCTACTTTTATTATCCAAAGTCACATCTGTCTTGTAACTTAAGCTTTAACTAGTTTATTTTTCAAACTTGTGTCTATAAAGCTTCTTATTCTAGCGACTGTTGCTGCACTAAATGCTGAACAATGTCAATAAAGTTTGCGAGATGCTGCTACTTTTTTTTATTCCCAGTCACATCTGTCTTGTAACTTAAGCTTTAACTAGTTTCTTTTTCAAACTTGTGTCTATAAAGCTTCTTATTCTAGCGACTGTTGCTGCACTAAATGCTGAACATTGTCAATAAAGTTTGCAAGATGCTGCTACTTTTTTATCCAAAGTCACATCTGTCTTGTAACTTAAGCTTTAACTAGTTTCTTTTTCAAAGGTTTCTCCAAATAACTGATGGAAAAGAAGCAGGTTTTATTGAGAATGTGTTGAAGTTCTAGAAGCAGAACATGATTCAGAACCAGAACCAGAAGTCGGACCGAGCGGCAGCAGCAGCTGCTCTTAATGACGCTGCTAAATCTAATATTTAACAAGGTCTCTAGATGTGGTCGGGTTGCGGGTTCGAATCCTCTCCCGCCTCCGCCGCGCTGTGTGTCACGGGCCGACCACATGCTAGGGATCCGCGGGCCTCAGACGCTGTCCTGCCCCGGACCGCCAGAACCACGGAACCACAGCTCGAGTCTTTATTATTAGACGCTTTTATTGTCCACCTCCACGTCCTGGAGGTGATTTCACCAGAGCAGGACTCAAACAAGTCAACATTAAAGGATTCTCTAAAGAAACTGGACTTAATGTACAGTCTGAAGCTTCCCGTCCAGAACCTGTAATTGGGTCAAATGATCTGTTTCCAGGCGTCACTGAGCAGCTTTGCATTCTTGGGATGTTCTGGAAAACCCAGAAACGACTGTTTAACCAACAAAACCTCTGCCTATAGCTTCACTCTTCACTCGTTTCTGTTCATCCACGGTTCCTATAAACACATAAGTCCAACAAAAAGTCAGAATATATATTAATATTGAACGTTTACTTGAGTTAAATGTTTTTTTTATGTTTCTCTAAATATAATGAAAATACAATTTAAAACAGCAAAGTGTGGATTTTGTCGCCATCTGCAGGACACAACTAATATTGCGTCACAATCACAACTACAGCTGTCAATCACGACATTTACGAAGTTTAAATATCGATAAATACTGATACAATTTTATGAATAAAAATTTTTACGGAATATGTATATATATAGTATTGAATTGTAAGACAAAATCAACTGAAAAGAGACGTGTTTAAAAATACATGTCGTTACCAAGAACAATAATTGTTTTTTTTGAGGGTTAAACTTTAACTCTACCCTTTAAAAATACATATTATTTTTGGAATTTATCAATTATTAATTTCACTAAAGAAAATTACGTGACACGAAATACAAGAATGTAAAGAAAACAAAAAAAACTTTCAACTTAAAGGATTCAAAACACAAAAAGTAAAATTATTTTAATCGTAATTGTATTTGTTTTTAACCTAAATAAGTCAACATTTAATTTTCGTTATCGCTCAGTAGATCCGCACGCGGAACTATTGTTCGACGTCGTGGGGAAGGATATTAACGACGGACGCATTTGTATTTACTATTTCCAAGCCAAAAAAAAATCGTCGGTGAGTAATTCGTCGGTTTATTAATATACATTTTGCTAAGATATGAAGATTCTCCTTTAAAGTTTTCACTGACGCAAGTGTGTCCCAAATATAAAATGATTTTGAGCGTGTTTTGGGACCAGCTGACGTTAGCTTAGCCGCGACAGCTAACAAGGCGGCTAATGACAAGAACACTTCCTTAAACTGTCTCGAATATTTGATTCTTTTTTGTTATATTTTCAATGTTCTCACGAGCGTTTATCCCCTGAATTTATCAAGCTTTTCTTTAAATACGCCCGAATCTTTTTTTCTTCTGATGCAGTGGCTTCAAAATAGAATTACGTCATGTTTTATTAATCGTGAACTTCAATGTTCTCGGTTCAAAAGTGTCCAAACAAAACGTTGGTTTCATCTCATCCTGTCAAAGGTTTGGTCGAAAATAATTCCATCTCAACAGTGTAACATTTTTGGAAAAATATATTTACAGCAGTCACGTGTTCTTGAAACAAAACAAAACCATCTTTTCCACACGGAGCTCCTTCAGATATTGAAATACAAGTGTCATCTTTTCTGATGTAACGTTTTATTTTTCTATTGTTTTTCTATTAAGGAATCTCAGGAAACACTGTCAGTCAAAGTATAATTTTATTCTTAAGTTCTTGTATTGTAAGTAAGTAAGTTATATTTGTATAGCGCTTTTCTAGACCAGGGTCACAAAGCGCTTAAACAATCAAAAAAATACTCAATAAAATATATACTTGAAAGGTCAAGATAACACAGAGAACAACACAGGAGTTCCAGAAAATCAAGGAAAAGCCTGAACAAATAAAAACGTCTTAAGATGTTTCTTAAAGGAGTCAGTAGATCATCAAGCGTAAAGAGAGAGAAGAAGATCGTTCCAAAGCTTAGGAGCAACAGTCTGGAAGGATTTCTCTCCTCTGGTCCTGAACCGTGTTCAGGAACCATCAGTAGATTCTGATCAACAGTTATTGTTACAGTTACTTAAAATTAACTATCTTGTTGTTTATTATTTGTGGCTGAAAGTTAAGCTGTTCATATGTGGAATATCGTGAAAGTGAGATAAACATTTATAAGACATGCATGTGAATCCAGTTCCTTTCGTTCTTCTGCAGCAGATGGAGTGATGAGTCTTGCACCTGCTGGAGGCACCGAGGGGTCAGAGATCCCGAACAGCCTGTTGAATTCCATGTCGTCGGAAAATGGCCTCCTCGATTCCGTGTCGGTGAAACGTGGAAGAGAAAGACCTGGAGAGACTCTTAAGGACTTAAAACACTCCGACCACCACCGAGTGGGAGGAAGCGATGTTTACGACGGCGACGATCACCAAAGAACGGGTTTGTCGTTACATTGCGGTCACATGACCGGAACCTCACACGGACCCGACTCGGAGTCCACGGACACGGCCAGTCCTGAGGCCGCTGACGTTGGCCATGCGTTCGGAGGAGATCTTTTGTGGGACTCTTTGCATCACGTTCCTTCAAAACCTTCCTCAAAGAGAGCCGAGAGCCGAGCGAGACGTCACGCCGCCGGAGGAGAGAGGGATGACGGCGAGAAAGAGAAGCAGGACGAGGAGGAGCGAGAGAAGAATGAAATCAAACAGAGTCGTAAGGAGACCAGAAAGGAAAAACGGGTAAAATAACAGAAACATTTCTACGTCTATGAAGAGTTTAGCACTCATTAGTTTCATGTCTTTCACTTCATAGGCACTGAGGCACTACTCGTCCTCCGCTCCTGGTTCTAGCACCGCATCCTCCTCTTCTCCACCTCCGCTCATGTCGTCAGAGGAAGCCCAGTGTCCGCCTCATGTCATGGCCCAGGTTTGGGTCCGGAATGTTCGAGGAATGCAAGACAGCAAGAGCTTGGATGAAATAAGCCAAGCGTGTGGAGGTCAGTGTTCACGGGTGTGACGGTCATGTGGTCAGAGGTTTTATATTCTCCTCCTCCTCCTCCTCGTTCTTGTACAAGGCGCGTCGGGTTCCAGAGGAGCAGGACGTGGAGGTCAGTCGGAGGGCAGGAGGGCCACCATCTCCTCGGCCCTGGAGCTGGAGGGCACGGTCAGCCACGACGGTGACCTGACTCACTTTATTACCAAGAATCTTGAGCAGAAGATAAAGATGAGCTCCAAGCCTAGCCTGGACTGTAGTGACTGTGAGTTATGACCAAGAATCCCCATCTTGCATTAATCATGGCACAACAAACTCCGGAGCAGATCACATGATCGGGAAAGAAATAAAGTTAAATTCAATTTATCAATCTTTTGATGGTGGAAAACAACATCTGTTGAAGTGAAGTGACACTGAAACATCGTCAAAGCATCTCTTAATTCACACAGTTTTTCTTCTTTAGACCAGGATTCTTCAAGTTCATAACCATGTTCTAATCCTGATAACAGCCTAAAGTATATCGACCCTATGACCTTGTGAGGTCGATGATCGTGTGAAACCGTTTTTCTTTTACATTTTTTATCTTTCATTGAGTTGCATTAAATATTCTTGTATGTACTTTGAAACTTAAAAAAACCAACTTGAAATATAAGTTCTTGAAGCAGCAGATTTAGTGCTCGTACTAACTTCAAGACACGGGGGGGGGGGGGGGGGGGGGGGGGGTTTAAGCTGCTGGTTCAATTACAAAGCATGACTCACCCTGGTTTATTAGACTGAATGAATTTGATCTCCTGCGCGTCGACTCTACTGTCAAATGAAGGTTAAACTGATGCTTAGTTTTCCATCATCTGTCTTTGTTTGTACCGCAAAACATCCCATAATAAGATATTTTTGACAAATAAACACTCGCATCAGAGGATGATAAATGGTTCAGTCAATTAATGACAGAATAATAAGAGCGTGACGGTGTTTAAAGTGCTCACTCTGAGGTGCAACATGTGTTTTTGTCATGATGACAGCAGATCATTTTTATGTCTGAGCGTCTGATTTGATCTGAACTCAAAACTCAAACTCTCTCTCCACCACCAGCCGACTGTTCGGGGCCCATCTACCGCAGCCGTGGGTCGTCAAGGAAACCGGCGGACATCCCACCCATCGATCCGAACGTCCTGGTGGATCTTCAGAAGCACACGCAGGAGATCGCCGGGAGCGTGGAGATGATGATGCGCAGCCTCAACGGAACCATTCAGAACGTAATGGATTTTTTTAACGATAACGAGGTCGTAACGTAACCCCGACTTGACTCCTCTGTCGACCCAGATGACGGCTCTGAGCGTCGGATACATCCAGACCTACAGAGACTCCGTGGACAGCCTCGGAGAATCCGTGGACATGAGTATAAAGGTCTGTTCGTTGACGTGTCGTCGAGAGGGTTCTGATCCGGTGTGTCTCTCACAGGGCATGTACACGTTGATGGCCAGATGCGAGGAGCTGGACCGGTCCATGCAGCCCATCCACACCTTGGCCGCACAGATCCGTGACGTCAAACGCACGCTGGACGCTCTGGAAGCCATTTGCAAGTAGCTGCACCGGTACAAACTCTAGATCTAGCAAGAAGCCTCTGCTGGCGTCACTCAAAAGCGCTTGTTTCCGCCACGGATGAGGCAAAAAAATCCCTTTTACACACACACACACACACACGTCCATCTTTGATATCAACTCTCCTATAATCCTTATTTATACACGTCCCGTGTCTTTAAAGATGATTCACAGAAACGTTACTTATTTCCGTCCAATTTGCACAAACTGCGCCTGGCCACTCGGGGGCGCTGTCTCTCTTTCTTTGTTTTCTCCCCCCTGTCGCCGCGAGGCAGTGTTTTCAGCAACAAATCAAACATCAAATGTATACCTGGAGCCAGAGTCGGGCAAAAATAATTGGTTCACCATCTTTTGATTATTTATCGCTGCTTTCCCTCGTGCCAGTTCACTGTCGGGCCGGTTCATGTCGACATGTTTACTAAGAAGGATCCGGAGTAACTCTGAAGGGAGGTTTTTGTTTTATGTGTTGCATGTAAAGTGGAAACTGGGAAGAAATCCTTAACTTCACTCTTTCCAAAGAAAAAAAAAAATCAATTTCCTCACTTTATGAGCCACTTTCACTTAATTCTTCTGTTATTTTAGCTCCCATTTTTTAAATTCCTCAAAATCGTGAACCTCAAAAAAGCTTCGTCACACACCTCGAACCGACACGTGTGGCGACCGATTGACTTATTGATTAGCAGAGCCAGCAGATTGGAAGAAGGACTCAAGAACTGGTAAGTGATATTGAGGATTGAAGAGAAAGAAAAGTTTTAAGAAGCTTATTTTAACGTAACTCACTTTTTCATACTCGTTTTAATGCTTATGTTGACAACAATTTGAAGAACTCTGATTCCTTGTCACTGATTTTTATTTACAGATGCTAAACAAACTGTTGAGCATCACGTAGTGAAAGTGGAATTATTGGCAAAAACCTTCCTGACAAAAAGCTTGAAAATCCTTTTCTTACATCCTCGAGAATCTGAGGAAATAATGTCCACGCATGCGACGAGAAGATCGGATTCTTTTATCGTTCAGAGTAAATATTCATGGATCTGTTTGTTTTCTGTTGCTTTTGTGTACATTTCTGTAATTAAATAATTTTAGTGACGTGTCACCCTCCTCAGTGTATATTTTAATGAAGAATTATGAATAAATTTACCTGAAAAAACAACACTTTTATTGCTTAACATTCGTCTCGTCTCTTCTTTCCATTTGCCGCCCTTCTGTGTGGAGTTTTTATGTTGCATGGGTTTACTCCGGGAACTCCGCTTTCCTCCCACAGTCCAAAAACATACCGAGGTTGATGGAGAACTTGGGGTTATTTCTGTAGGTATGAGTGTGTGTGTGAATGGTTGTCTGTCCTTCATATTGATAGAAACCAGTGTGTTTATCTGAGAATCTCTCATGATTAATGAGGTTTATTTTGACTCACAGTAATGTATCGACTCTACAAAGAAAGACATTTTCTCATCAACAACTCTTTAAGGCACTTGAACCCACATTTATCAAAAACCTTTTGTTTCAACTAATCCTTGTATTGCCATGATGTCTTCAGAGTCCAACAATAATCATATTATTCCAGGTGATCTACTGATAAAGTCATGTTTGGCACCTCCTGGAGACTCTTTGTTAAAGGCCAGTTCTGTCTGTAGTTTAAGGTTCCAGGCAGGCAGCCAGCAGCAACAGTAGAACAGTTAGTTTCGGGGAACCGTGAAAAGTCGCACAGCAGTCTGTTACTCCTTCGACTGAAGGCATGGGACCCCCGGGGAGCGTGGAGGGACTGGACTTGGACTCTGAGGCACCTTTTGATATGGAGACGATGGAAGATGCGGTCGTAGTCTGAGGAACATTCCCAGCATTTCTGTTGAACGTTCCTCCGATGGAAGCTCCGTCCTTTGGGGACTGCTGGTCAGAGATGTCCTCGTCTGAGCTCTGGTACCACTGACACTGGAAGTCTTTCTTCCACACTTCTGCCGGGTCGGGTTCGACCGGTTTACTCTCCATGTTGGGCGGATCGGTCGCTTTCTCCGTGATCGTCTGAGCAGGAAGAACAAAAAATGTGATTGAGAGACTTAAATATAGAGATAATGTTTTCAAGAATCCAGCGATAACATATTAATCACTGGTGTTGTGATAGTGTAGTAACAAGTATATATGTGTAGTATTGTCCAGTACTTGACTCTGGTGTTGTGATAGTGTAGTAACAAGTATATATGTGTAGTATTGTCCAGTACTTGACTCTGGTGTTGTGATAGTGTAGTAACAAGTATATATGTGTAGTATTGTCCAGTACTTGACTCTGGTGTTGTGATAGTGTAGTAACAAGTATATATGTGTAGTATTGTCCAGTACTTGACTCTGGTGTTGTGATAGTGTAGTAACAAGTATATATTTATAGTATTGTCCAGTACTTGACTCTGGTGTTGTGATAGTGTAGTAACAAGTATATATGTGTAGTATTGTCCAGTACTTGACTCTGGTGTTGTGATAGTGTAGTAACAAGTATATATGTGTAGTATTGTCCAGTACTTGACTCTGGTGTTGTGGTAGTGTAGTAACAAGTATATATGTGTAGTATTGTCCAGTACTTGACTCTGGTGTTGTGATAGTGTAGTAACAAGTATATATGTGTAGTATTGTCCAGTACTTGACTCTGGTGTTGTGATAGTGTAGTAACAAGTATATATGTGTAGTATTGTCCAGTACTTGACTCTGGTGTTGTGATACTGTAGTAGCAAGTATATATGTGTAGTATTGTCCAGTACTTGACTCTGGTGTTGTAGTATTTACAGACCACATGACTCTTGACGAAGTTGTGACTGCTTTCATTTGTTTTCAAACCCAAAAAAATGTCCAAACACCGGCTTTAAAAGCTACTGGACTCACTGTATCCTCTCGTCCTCAGTCATTGCCGCTGTGGCGGACGTAATGAATTCTGCCAAATATAAACCATAAAAACTATGACCAAGACAAAATAGGATTTAAAAGCCAAAAAAAAGACAGTGCTGTTGAATATTGATGTAGTATTTTGTTAGAAATATTGCAATATTTAAGCGTATCTTTCACTTCTACTCGGATAGGTGTAGAGTTGAGTGCAGACAGAGTGATGCGGGTGTTATGGGTGATCTGGAATAGATAGAAAGTTTGTCCCTTGTTGAAAATATTTGGCCCCTTGTGTGATTAACTGTCACACTCGTGTTTTAGAGCCTTTAATGACCTTGTAATGACCTTGTAATGACCTTGTAACGAGCAGTTCATGAGACAAATAGATGTTGTTTAGAATAAGTTGTTGTCGGAGTCGAACCTCAGATGTGTCGATCGCCTGCTATCAATCCTGAAAGAAATCGATGAGTTGTGTAACTCAGTTGTGTAGATCACAGGGATGATTCTGATGAAAGTGCTCATGACACAAACGCTGCACCTTCAACCCGTGAAGATCTTTCAGGTGTAATTGAACAATCTGAACCACTATAATGGTTTTCCAAAAATCCTCACCCTGTCTCCTGGAACCCTGCGCTGCTCCTCCTGATTCCAAACACAAATTCACCTTCTCCGTCCTGCTGCTAAATTATCCACGCTCGCTGTCGACGGCGATACCTTTAATTGACACTTCAGACTGTATATGATCCATCAGAGAGCCGCGGCCGAGTCGGAAGAACCGGCGCTTCATGCATTTTTGAAGGAGAGCGACTCAATTATACAAGAGGAAGAGGGAAGTGTGGAGAGATGGCAGCCAGAAGTTCCTCGTCGTCTGAATGTTCTCGAGACTCGTGAACGTCAACTTTACCAAAGTGGGAAGTAAAGTGTTCACCAGACGATGATCCAATCGCTCGGATATCTGATGCAATTTGTGTTTTAGGGGGAGGGTCGGATCTCCGGACCACATGGAGAGAATCTCACTGAATGAAGCGCAGAGAGGAGCTGACATGGTTTTTTATCTTTCTCATCTTTAATACAGATATAAGTAATGTACCCAAGAGTATTCATGTCTCAGGAAACTTCTCACTTCTAGACCTGCACCAGTAGGAATGGGTAGTGTTTGGAAATTGCGAAAATCAATTTTCAAATGATGTTTTACTAGAATTACAGTAATTTTAGTTGAGTTATTTTGAGGCTACATTGTTTGAGACATTGAGCTTAAGTTTGTTTGTTAGACGAAATCTGACATTGTGTGTCGATCACTCTCGTGGCTTTACTAAAACGACTTGAAAATTAAGCAGTGAAATCTTTGTGTTTTTTTTTTTTTTGGTCTGGTTACTACAGTTAATTCTGAATTGGTAACCAATGAGCAGATTAGACTAGAATAACTACGACTACATTCCTCATCCATTCACATGTACTTCCCACTGTCTTTAACTATCAAGATCTGTGTTATCAGTTGTATTTTAGGAAAATCAAAAGGAAGCGATGAAGAAGGTTTTAAATATTTCCAATAGTCTCTCTTTTCCTAATATATCATATATACATGGTTTAAAAAAACTGTGTTACCCAAGCATTTATTTTAAAGCCCCAATCTGTAGTTGTTTAAATGCGTTTTAGCTCCCTCTAGTGCCTCAACAGCATAACTGTATTTGTTTACAAAACAAGATAAATCTTCTAGTTCTGTCAGTTTCTGCTTTTATCTTCTTGTGACTTAAAAATGTCTCTCAGTACTTCATATAAAAAAACACTGTCTCCGTTGTATAACAGTCTGGTGGTCACATGACTCACAGGAGGTTAAATCACGTCATGAAGAGCATAACGTAAAACAACCGCTGAAGAGTTGAACTAGTCATTATCGTTAATGATTAAACCAGTCGTTAATAAAGAGAGAATAGTTGTTATTGTTGTATGAATGTTTTCCTCCAAGTGTGTAACCTTCAGAAGTTTCTCACTTGATTATTTTGTTGAATAATTTGGACGGTTAAAGTCATCCGTGGTCCTGTTGTCTTTAAAGCTAGACTGAACTCTTGTGTGTTCATTGATGTACGATTGTCGTCATTAACATCCACCCTCGTGTGAAGTGTATTTTAAAACAAACGTGTGCACACGGCGCTGCTGAACACTCTTCCTTCTCGGCTGCTAATGATGTTGTCTTCTGTGTACGCAACATTTATAGCGCTCCTCCCTCCTGGTTTTTGTTTCAGCTTTTGTTTTCTTTTCGCCTTTCTGAGCAACGCCGCTCCCCCGGGCAATTAGACTCCCCGGAGTTCTCTCTCCCGCTTTAATAAAGTCACGCCTGGTTGTCTTTATCATCTCTGACTGGAGAGGAGTTGTTTTGTTCTTGCTTAGAATACAAGATTATGAGCGTCTTTCATGCAGTCAGACGTACGTGCCGAGAACCACTTTCACCGCCATTGAAACCGAGAGGTACTGAAAGTCACTTTCAGAGAAGAAGTCGACGGAGAATGAATCTTTATTATCTGAACAACCTCGTTCATTCAGAAGAGCGTTCTCCCCGCGGTGCCTCTTAGTTGAAGGAAAGCGTTTCCCTTTTGGGGTGAATTTCAGCTCATTTAATGAGTCTTTAGTTTCTTAAGAAATTCTTTTTTTTTCAAGTTGCACCTTCAGAATCTATTCAAGGAGGCGTTTGTCTGTAAAATAATACGTGGACGTCGAGCAAAAAAGTTTTTGTGTTAAGTATATATAGTTAAAACAAAGTCATAACTAGCTTTGTATTCGAACAGAAACCTTCTTTCTAAACCACAAGGGGCGTCATTTGTTTTTTGTTGTTTGTCAAAATCCAGGCCATCGAGAAATGTTTTGTGGAAGAAGATGAATGTTTATATGGATATGGTGACTTACAAGGTGCTTAAGATGAGATAAAGAACGGAGATTATTGACGTCTACAATTAGTCTACAGAGACTTCCAGGGAAGTCAACTTTGGTTGATGGGAATTTGACCCACAATGACAGTTTTGGTAAAGATAAAATGACACCGTTGGTTTATGTTGTTGATTGTGTTGCTCGAGGGCAGACATCTTTGAGATGAGCAGCAACCTTGAACAAAAGGGGATCATATACTTTCCCAAAGATTGTATTCACCTGCTAATGGCTACATTAAAAAAAACACACAGAGAGGAACATATTGTCTTCGTCGACTCATTCATCTCACTGCGCTCACCTTCTCCGTGACCTTCTCCGTCACCTTCTCCGTCACCTTCTCCGTCACCTTCTCGGGCGCCTCAGTCGGCGGCGGGAGGTGAAGGAAGGCCGAGCCCCCCGGGTTCTGACGGACACACCGGCCTCGGCCCTGACAGAGGGAGGACGAGCACAGGCGCGCCGCCGCGGTCACGTTGACGGCGTACGGTCCCAAGATGTTACGGACGAACTCGGACAGATCCTGACACTCTCTCTGAGGAGCAGACAAGGTTTATTCAAGACCGCAGTCGCGGCTCCGGATGACGGACTTTTTTAACGGGGCGACCGGAGGAGTGGCTGGAAAATGGTGTTTCACGGGTGATCCCACTTTTCTTAAATTTCTGGTTGCTCACCTCCGTCTTCGTCTCGCTCTTCTCCCAGATAACGACACCGGCTGTTCCCATGGCAGCGCTCTCTCCTATGGTGTTGACCAGGTCTGCCTGCAGGGAGATAATATATGGGGAAGAACTTCACCAGAGGCTCTCATGTGTGTTATTTCCTCGGCACCGTCAAGTGGGAACGACGGCTCTTATAGCGTCTCCGTGTTTGTCACATGTCGAGTGTAAATTGATTTTTTATGAAATAATAAATCCTAGCGATGCACCACAACTTTCAAACATTCTTCTCCTGACTTTCCTGTCTTCCGAGCCATCAGGCTCACCAGATGTTGCGATCTCACCTGAGACAGGAAGGTGTTGGTGGAGGCGTAGAACGTCTTGACCAGCGGGAACACGGGAAGGTCGAATGCAGATCCGGTCAGAGACGACACCCTCAGCGCCTCCCTGATTTGACTGGACAAATAAAGCTTGGCTCCTGGTGTTCCGCTCTGAGAAACCAAGTCAGATGTGATGGATTTATTGTAGTCCCGGAGACAGATTGCACAAATTCACTGAACCAGGGCTGGAGATTTTGGGTCGCAGGCGGTGGAGAAACCTATTAAGCATCGCAGCCGATCCAGATTAATGCTTAGCAATCACTTGACAGCTGGGAAAACTCTCTGCAGACTTTTAGTCCTTTTATAACTTTGCTGTAATTCTTCACATTTCCTTTAACGTTCAGCATTTCCTGTCTTGAAAATCTACGACTGTTATCTTCTCTTTGACCCTTAAGACCCAATAACAACCTCGTCATCTTCTTTATGAGGCTTCTAGTTCTGCTTCTTGTCTTCATGATCCATACATCATGACAGGTCTCACTACTCTTCTGTTTCTGATCCATGTGTGACACTTGTCTTCCCCCCATTCCATCCAGCCTGCACTCTCCTCTTCACCTCTAACACTGCACTGAAAATAGTTGCTCAACCTGGTTGACTGGTCGTCCTGCCTTTGGAGCCTCCAATACACATGGTCCTGTATCAGCACTTATTTCACAAAGATAGCATTGACCTCTTTAAATCGATAAGGATAAGTTGTAGTAAAAAAGGCGTCTGTTTAGCCTTCGCCAATTGACTTAAAGTTAAGTTAAACCATTTTCATGGAAAGGTGATGGTTCATGATAATCAATTGGTTTGTGTACTTGGCATCTCCATGTTTCCTCCACGTCATTGCGCTTAGAAAAGTAGTGAGAGCTGGGAGGCAGCCAAGTAGGGTTTCAGCACAGGACAGAAGGCAGTTGTTTGTGGAAGCATGTTCCAGTTTGTGGGGCAACATCCAGTTTTAAAAAGTGCATAAAGGTTTATGAAATAACAGACTTTTACAGAATTAAAACATATTTACAGCCTGGTTCAAAACCCACTTCTGTGTTCAACGCTGATCTAACTCTCAGCAAACACTGTACAAGTGAATAATCTTCCTTCTGATAATATATTAATGAAGTATAACAAGGATTTGTGGTTAAATTACTCTGTTTTTCCTCCCTCTCTCTTTTCTCCATCCCTCTGTCAATCACCCTCCCAGATGGTCACGGCAGGAGGCTGTTAAAAAATGAGTCTGGTTCTGCTCAAGGTTTCTGCCTTTTTTTCTCAAACTTGTCACACTATGATTCACTCGTTTTTGATTCACTGAGATCTTTTCTCCAATAAAGTCATACTTAAGATGTAAAGTGTCCTGAGATAACATCGATATTATTTGACACTTTAAATTAAATTGAATTAAATAAAACCGTAAACCAAAAGTGCTCTTTTCAAGATGGCCGCCACCGCTGTTTGGCTTTAAAACCATGGCCATGGAATAAACTCCTGACTTAACAAATACTACATCCATCCATCCATCCACAATACTTAAAATAGGTGGTAATACACCATATAGCCAAGCATAGACTATCATTACTGAACTGGTCCTCCTTCATTTTCACTTGTATGTTGTTAACGTTGAGACTCACCTGCAGCTTCTCCAGCGTGAGCAGCGGGTAAATGGCAGAACTTCGCTTCCATAACCACACAAGCTCATCGTTCAATGTCATTTCTGCGGGGGGGCACTGGCCGGTGTAGTCGGCCAGTACGGTTTGGTTGGGGGCACCGTTGTAGCAGCTGGGGTACGGAGAGATGCCCCATAATGCTTTAGGTCTCAACCGTCTGATCTCCTGCAGAGTCTCAGTCAGCACGGATTGAGCTGCTGCCTCAAAGTCCACCTGTGAAATGAGAAATGATTGTTAGCGTTTTTTACTCAAATTTAATTTGTCAAAACTCGTGCATCTGCCTTCAAGGCAACGCTTTGGGTGTCAAATATCAAGCTCTGTTTAATTCTTGACTCGATCCTTGCAGCTCGCACGTTCAGCTTTGTTTTGGCTCGGTTGCTTCTCGAGTTTTGGCTTCAAAGGCGCTGGTGAGTGCATGTGCGATGTTCCGGGGCGATACTATAGGGCCCGAATGGTGTTTTCTCTGTCCGCTTTCATGTTCCGCTACAAAGTAGATATTTGCATTTCTCATCAAAGACCTTCTCTTGACTCAAGAGAAGAAACTTGAAAATGTTTTTCCACATCATCATCGTGTGCACTCCACCATCTGCTACCACCTTTGATGGTTCTCCCTCCATCATCTCACGCGTCTCAACATTCCGCTCATATCTTTTCGTTTCATGGTTGTGTTGCATCATAGTGACGGATCTAAATGAGCCAACGACTCTCTCTGTTGTGAGGCCAGAGATTTGCAGTCTCTGCATATTTCCCTGTTTGGTGATGGATTTGTTTTTTCTGGACCAGATTCACCCCATATTTCCACATGAATTAAACAACAATAAAATGGATTTTGATTCACTCAAGTGGAGAAGTCAGAAGGATAACGGTTCATTTTAGTAGCAGTTATTTTAGGATCTGTTTTACCTTCGACCACTTCTCCACCTCCTCCGTGGTCCAGTTGGGAAAGAAGGACCTGAGCAGTTTTCTCGACGCCTGCAGATAAACCTCTTGCTTGTCCCTGTTTCTGGCCCACTGCGGCGCCCAGGCCTCCCACCGCAACACACCCAGACCCAGGTACCTGGGAGCAGGTAAGGCCTCGCCAATGTCCAGCAGGGTTTTCTGAATGTGACTCTCCAGCTTGGTGTGTTGCGGGATCCCCCCTTGGACCGTCGTCTCATTATCTACGTAGTAGGGATAGTTGCCCAAAGTGTCTTCGTAAAAAACGGCCACTCTGCCCTCGCGCTCCATTCCGAAAGATCCCGGATCGGGCCTGGAGGTGCAGATGGAGTCCGGGATGCCCCAGAAGATGATGAAAGGCTGTCCGGATAGAAGAGGGGGCATCGCCGGCTGCGGTGGTCCGGCTCTGCTCGGCTCAGTGAAGGCGGCGAGGAGAAGAAAGACGGGCAGAAAGACTGGAGGGTAGAATTTGTAATTGAAGGATGAAGATCTTGGCGCGAGATTCCTGATTTTATAACATGCTGGTTTTGGCTCTGGATGAAACCGTGGGTCGGGTAACGCCATTGGAGCAGCCAGATGTACCGGGCTCACTCCTTCGCTCCCAAACAGCCAATCATGTTCCTGAAGAGAAAAACAATAATAAAGAACATTAGAACGAGATTCCAGACATTAAACATCAATCAGGCAGGAGCTTTTGTCTGTTGCTAATGTCTACTTTTCAAAGTGTGTGCTTCGTTTTATCTTCGGTCGAGAGACTCGTCGTCATCACGGACGCGTGAGATCATTGTTTGAAGCAGCCTGAGGTGATCACGAGCGCCATCAACCATCTGTTGGCTCACGATGAAGCCGTTACGGATATTCAGACCTGAATGTTGCTGCAACAACATGGAAGAGCTTTTGGACACGTTTCCCATTCCTGACGGCAGCCGTCGAAGCTGAGCACCAACTATGAGGAACACGGAGTCCTGGACCGAGCGCTAATGGATTGTCTATTGATTGATCAATTACAGAGCAAACTGCAGCACGTAAACACTTGGTTAGGAGGCTCCTTAGACAAAGATTCAATAGTTCAAGGCTCCTGTCTGGCCTGACGAATACGTCCATTAAACTTTATTTTTAGGTTGAATCTTTATGGTTGTATGTTCAATATCAGCTCCATATATGATTGTGTTGCTGAGCAAGAGTGTGTGTTGTTGTGATGTGTGACTCTATTGTATCATCAGTGTGTGTGTGTTGTTGTGATGTGTGACTCTATTGTATCATCAGTGTGTGTGTGTTGTTGTGATGTGTGACTCTATTGTATCATCAGTGTGTGTGTTGTTGTGATGTGTGACTCTATTGTATCATCAGTGTGTGTGTGTTGTTGTGATGTGTGACTCTATTGTATCATCAGTGTGTGTGTTGTTGTGATGTGTGACTCTATTGTATCATCAGTGTGTGTGTTGTTGTGATGTGTGACTCTATTGTATCATCAGTGTGTGTGTGTTGTTGTGATGTGTGACTCTATTGTATCATCAGTGTGTGTGTTGTTGTTGTGATGTGTGACTCTATTGTATCATCAGTGTGTGTGTTGTTGTGATGTGTGACTCTATTGTATCATCAGTGTGTGTGTTGTTGTTGTGATGTGTGACTCTATTGTATCGTGTTTGTACAAAACTCTCTTTTCATTGAAATATTGACATTAGAAATTTATATTAAGCTCCTCCCACTGAAAACACTTTGTTTTTCTGGAGATTAAATCTTGTTGACCATAACCACACCCACCCTGCTGTGATTGGTCGAACATGGAGGTTTGTCACCGCGTCATAAAATCGTGGAAGTCTCCGCTTCCAAGGGACTTGTTGTATAAACAAAGCGGGGCGTGATCACAGCTGGCTGGAGGAGAAGTGAAGCCATTTTTAGGTCATAATGGACTCTCGTAACCTCTCGTTTGTCCAGATTTCAGAGCAACTTTATAAAGTAATAAGTGTAAAACATGGTCATGATGAGTAACTTACTGCATCTTGGAGAGGAAGATTCAACATTTACTACGTATGAGTGAGTCAGGAGAGTGGCTCGCTGCATCGCAGCCTACTCCCATCAGTGTGTATACTGCGCGTAAATGGGTGACTTGACTTCTGAACACTCAGAGAAAGATCTATACAAGTAAGAACCCTTTACATGATGTACTTTAGCTGTATATTTATCTTAAAATTAAATTAATTTACTTTCCGCAATGAGCCGTCTGAGAGGAAGACCCAGGGCAGACCCAGTACATTAACTCTCCGTATGTATCCTGCAATAACATAAGTACTTGGAAATTGTAAGTGAATCTTATATTAAAACAAGTGTCATCAGGTCCCTAAAAAAAGTCTGCTGAGAGTTCTGATCTAATGTTATCTGCAAACTCACAGTCCTTATTATGATGCAAGATGTTCAACTTCGTGGGCAATCTACAGAAACAGAAACCCTGCACACACACTCTCACACACTCACTCACACACACTCTCTGAGATCTGCTGACATCAACAGATGAGTGACATCTTTGAGAATTATGAGCGTGGAGCCTCCAGGACGGCATCAATTCTCCAGCGCGTGGATTCCTGGCTCTTTGAAAGCCTTCAAGGGGGATATTTTTTTGCCGTTTTTAATGATGGTGATGAAGGGTGCTGTCGAACGTTGAGTCTTAAATGTCCTCAGGTGTTGAAAAAAAATTGATATTGAGTCACCGCAAAGGCCACCGCGTGTGATGAATAACCCATTCATCCGCGCACCCTTCATTCACTCGCAGCCCCTGTTTAGTCGCATCTCATTGCCTGCTCATATTTATGGATACTTTAGGAAATATTTGGTCAATTACTGTCAAGTTCGCGGCGGCTAATTTAGCATCTGCGGGTATTTCCGTCTCAGCAACAAAAGTGGAGCCTTGCTGTGCGAGGTGGCAGCTCGTGTAAGTGCACTGAGGGCTATTTTTGCCACTAACAAGCCATTAAAAACAGCCGCGCCGTACCTCCAGTTTTCTTGTCAAGAAAAAAATGCGAATCACAATAAACTATACTTACTGTGACATCTGCTTTTTGCCCCCTTTGATTTAAGAGATCATCTCAAGAGTCTCACTGACCACATGGAGATTACAGACTACTAATTCCATGGAGGTTAAAGGTGACGAATGCCCAGTGTGTGTCTCTGGTTCAAGTGTAGCGGGTCTGTGAACGACCAGTACCTGGAACGTCCTCCATATTTACTCCCCGCTAATAGAGAATGATAAGAAAATGTTTGTGGTGTTTCTCACGGTATTGTTCACTGGTCAGTGTGTTTGGATGTGTGTACACTAATGTGTTCAGACTAAGCTGCTGGTTTGTGTTTACTCTTGTGTCTGGGCACAAGCTGATCCTAAGCCCACGCCTCCGCGGCTTAACACGGGAGGAAAGAAAAGCCTTTTTGAGGAAGTAAATATCATCTTAACAGTGTCTCCTCCGTGTCCTTGATCTCAAGCGATACATTCTGCACTTCCTCGATGATCCATTTGCTCAAGGAGTTGGAAATATTACTTGACTAAATGAGTGATATAGAGCTCTTCTATAGCACTGTAGGATTGTAGTGAAACACTGATGATACCATTTTATACGACACATACTTGCATCTTTTACTTTAAGATTTTAGGCGACGCCGAAATGACATTATTTGATTTCTGTTCTTTCTTTTGGCTCAATTAATAGAACTGAAAACCAAAATATGTCCAAATCAGCTATAGAAGCTGCTGGAGTCGACTGTATCCCCTCGACCCCAGTCGTCGCCGTGATCTTGTGTGATTTCATTGTGAGTTAATTTCATCTAGCAGCCGGAAGTTTAATTTCAACACAAAAATTAACTCCGTTACGTTAATTGTAAATTAAAAACAAACAAAAAAGATCCATGGTGAAAATATCATGGATGTTTAAGGTTTTCAAAATGCGATTTGAAAGCCACAAACATTTCCAAAAAACATAAAGAATCGATATCGATATATAGGTTTATCCATTTTTCCTCACTTCTCCACTGGTCACTCAATGACCTGTGAATCGATAATAAAGCTCAACACAAAAGCACAAATACTTTTCTATTCTGTAAAAATAACCATTTGTTCTGAACTTCGATCTATATTTATTCGACCGGTGTTGTTTTTCTCGCCTTAACTATTTGCAAATAAAAAATCCCGGATGTGCCGCCATAGGCTCGAGCGCTTCATGTGTCGACACAGTTTCTTCAGCACGAAGAGAGAAAGACCTTCATTGTTTTCTTGAGCCCGACACGCAGGCGGCTGCTGCTGCTGCTGCTGCGGATCTGGAAGTTGATCACAAGCCGAGATCAAAGATAAGCAGACGTCATGTCGCGATGCCAAGAAATCGAGCGCCGTCACCGCGTGCAGGTGATTTGTTGCGCGTCCAGCCTGTGGCTCGCACGCCGAGGACTTTAATAGCCGCTCCCATAAATGCGGATGAGTTTTGCTGGAGGTTCACAAGCTGCCGCTTCCTGCTGCTCATTAGCACTTCGGAGAAATTGTGGATAAAATATACCGACTTGTGTTCAACAACAAGAATAATGTTGATCAATTCGAGTAGAATTTAGTTGAAAAAAAGCAGCATTGGAAGCTTTTATTTTGTATGGAATATGATGTTTATTCATTTCCCATATTTAGGGCGAGAGGGAACTTCAGGACCCTGGACAGCTCACGTATGAATATCTATGAACATGAGTCAATATTTCTTCTTGTCTTGAGAAATGACTTTGTAATGACTTTCAATGTCGTTTGACTTCATAACTGTATTTGTAATTGTTACAAATAACAAACACAAAGTATAATTATGTATTACCTAGTTTCCCCTTAAACAATACTTCAAGTTATTTTTGTGTTTTATAGTTTTCCATTGAAGTTTTTCCACTAACAACGATTTAAAACGAGAAAACCTCAAATTAAAATTAGCACTTTTGTTTATTTTTGTACTTAGTTTTCACTGTTCGAGTAAGTAAGTAAGTAAGTAAGTAAGTAATATTTATTTATATAGCGCTTTTCAAGACCAGGGTCACAAAGCGCTTAAACAATCAAAACAATACTCAAAAAAGTACATACTTTAAAGGTCAAGATAATACTGAGAACAACACAGGAGTTCCAGAAATTCAAGGAAAAGCCTGAACAAATAGAAACGTCTTAAGATGTTTCTTAAAGTTTCTTAAAGAGTATCATTAACTTCTTACTTGTGTTATACAAGCTGTTAGTATGTCACATGTCTATTGTAAATTAGCAACACACTATGTTTGTCCAGGTTAAAACATGCTCAACGAAGCCACTCAAACGTTGTACTTTAATTTGTTGTATTAACGAGCACAGAAACTTTTAAATGTGGTTTTTAAAATTTCATTATTTATACATTTCACATTTTATTTGTATTTAATTTAAGGAAACCCATCGTTAATAAATGCTCAAAATGTCCAGCATTAGTAGTTACTTTTAAAGTCGTTTTTTAAATAATCGTAAACATGCTTCAGTAACACTTTTAATAATGACTTCTCTCGGTTACTTTGTAGTCATTTCTTTTAAGTAAAGTACATGGTTTTGTTTACATGAACATCAATATGTTTACATTATTAATTTGAATTAAACAACAATCAGACTGAATAAGAAACACATTCAAATTGTTTGCACAATGAATCTTCCATTAAACACAAACCAATAAACTCTAATACTTGATTTTTAATTTTCTGATTCAAATTATTCAAATAACATTCAATCTTTGACAGTAATATCGTCCATAAAGTATATAATAACTATATTTTTTATAGTTTTATAGGTTCTGTGCGAGGGCCTGTGACCCTGACTTCAGGATTCAAGGTAAACTTTGATTGTTTTTTTAATTTGTGGTAAAAGTTACTTTTTCTTTAGACATTGTATTGAAACACGCTATAAAAAACGACTTTACTTTGAAAATAATATCAGTTTTGTAGTTGAATTATGCAGTTTACACTTTTTAAAAGCAAATACTTCTCAACACAATGTTTTTTTAATACATGTTTCACATAAAACTAAAGGTATTTATTGACCCGATGTCTCAGTGTCTACTTTTTACTTCAAGATAAAAAACAAACCCATGTATAAAAAGACTATAATGACAGGAAATTACAATTAGAAACAAAAAAATCTTGAAATAACAAGTTTTTCTCTGAGTCATCGTTGAGTAAAGAAAACTCTTCCATCCACAGACCCGGAGCTTCTACGGCAGCGACGATGACGAATCAAAAACACAAAAAAAAACGAGGACTCACCGATGTTGGCTTCGATTTTTACGCCTTAGATTCTGGAATGAGTTTGGACTCCGGCTCAGATGATTGTTTGTGTTTGTGCTCTCTGAACCTCCAGATGGAAAAACGAAGTGCCGGCTGTCTGAGGACATGGATAAGCCGTGCATGTGAAGCATGCGGCGGAGAGAAGGATAGGCAGCGACGGAAATAGACGTAGAGAAGGAACAGGAAGGTTGAAGGAAATGAAGTTGACTAACCGGTGGATCTTTCTAAGGTTTGCTGTGCAATGTGCGGACGAGCGAAGGTGTGTGGATGTGTGACCTCATCTTCCTGCTAAGCTGCGAGAAGGTAAGAAGGGTCAGTGTTGGCCGCGGCGCCTCACATGACCAGCGACACTGATCATAATCTCATAATCCTCGGCACTTCCTCCGCTAATCAAACACTGGGATCTGTGAGGATCACACCTGCTTCCACTATCTCCTCCTCCTCGCTGGGAACGCTCACCTCCACGTGAACCTCCAAACTTCTCCTTACCTGTGACACTCCAGAACAATCTGTGTTTGTCTCACGATCCAGGAGGAGGAAAGAAAGAACCTTGAAAAATTCATGAACATTGAATTATTTATTAAATGATTTAATTGAATAATTGGTATATTTTAAAAGGTTAAACTTGTTTTTATTAAATAATTGAATTTCATAATCAGTTTATTGAAAGTTTGAATTGTTTTTTTATTGAATAATTTAATTGAATAATGAGTATTTAAAAAAAGTTAAACTTGTTTTTATTAAATAATTACTTTATTTAAAGTTTGAATAGTTTTTTAATGAATCATTAAATTTAATAATCAGTATTTTAAAAGGTTAAACTGTTTTTTATTGAATAACTGAAATTAATTATCAGTCATTTTAAAAGGTTGAACTTGTTTTTATTTGATAATTGAATTAAATAATTAGTTTATTGAAAGATGATTTTTTTTATTGAATAATTGAATAGAATAATCAATATTAAAAAAAAGAGTTAAACTTGTTGTATTAAATAATAAAATTAAACAATTGGTTTATTTAGAGATAAACTTCTTTTATTCAATAATTAGTTTATTTAAAGATTAAACTCGTTTTTATTGAATAATTGAATTGAATAATCAGTATTTTAAAAAGTTAAACTTGTTTTATTAAATATTTAGTTTATTTAAAGGTTGAATTTGTTTTTATCAAACAATTAAATTGAGTTGCGGTTCAACCTTATTTTAACTCTTGTTTTATTTTAACCACCAGGTTGTTTGATGACTCAGTCTTTCATTAGAGCTGTTGTTGTAAAAGAATAGTTTAGTTTCTCACGTTCAAGTCATATTCGTGTCATTTTTACATGCTTTTGTTCAAATATTTGCTACTGTTTATATCAGGGGTTTGAGAAAATATCGATTATATCTCAATATTTATTTTCACATTTCGTTTTTTATTTTTTAATTTAAAATGTACCTGCAAATATTCATATTTTTGTGTCGCAGAAGGATACAGTGACTCGGGAACTTGCTATTAATTAATAAATTAAATTAATATTTAGTTTATCAAAAGGTTGCATTTGTTTTTGTTTTTTTGTGAGTGTAAAAAACTTGAATATTTTATAAGGATAAGGATGAAGTTTAATCACTGATTAAAAACTACAATTTTGGATTATTAAACATTAATTTTTAATATTAAAATTAATTGAATTCAACAATTCAAAATTAAGTAAATGCTTAAAACAAAAACATAGTTTCAATGACTAAATTCAATGTTTCAACATTTAAAATGCTAAAAAAAAACAAAAGTTAAATAACCCTGATATACTGCCATACAAAAGAAAGTACAAAATGAACCACTTATATAATTCAAATACTTTTTTTAATACTTTATTAATTACATAGATTTTTTTTTACTTTTCTCACCATCAACTCCACCGTCTTCATGATCATAATCTTCTACATAACAATTTGCCGACTCATCATTAGTTTTGACTTCAGTTTTTCAATGAATAAACAAACTGTGTTGTTCAGGCGTCATCTCGTGGCAGCTGAGGAGGAATTCGACATCTCGACACTTGTCGTCCGCCTTGTTTTTATAAAGTACGTCCTTTTTATTTCACCGTCTACATCTGCTCATCACACTGTTACAGAAATCTGGTTGTTGTGTTTGACAAAGACTTGTCTCTAGTTCAACACTGAAGAAAACAAAATGTTTCAACTGAGAAAAATCTCTAAACTTAGGAAAATGTTGTCACAACACGATCTGGATCTTATAATTCATGAGTTTGTGTCGTTCAGACTATTGTAACAGTTTATTAAGTGTCTAATCAAGAAGGATGTGTCTCGTCTACAGTTCATACTAAACTCTGCAGCCAGAATTCTGAGCAGCTCTAGTAGAAGAACTCACATTTCTCTGATCCTTAAAACTCTTCACTGGCTGCCAGTTTCTTTCAGGATCAACTTTAAAATTCTGGTTCTTACTTTCATGGTCAGACCTTCCATCAGTGATCTGATCCAGACTTACACCCCAGCTCGGGCTCTGAGGTCTGTGGATCAGAATCTACTGACTCCTTCAAGAAACATCTCTGTGTTTGATGATCTACTGACTCCTTCAAGAAACATCTGTGTTTGATGATCTACTGACTCCTTCAAGAAACATCTGTGTTTGATGATCTACTGACTCCTTCAAGAAACATCTGTGTTTGATGATCTACTGACTCCTTCAAGAAACATCTGTGTTTGATGATCTACTGACTCCATCAAGAAACATCTGTGTTTGATGATCTACTGACTCCTTCAAGAAACATCTGTGTTTGATGATCTACTGACTCCTTCAAGAAACATCTGTGTTTGATGATCTACTGACTCCTTCAAGAAACATCTCAAGACACTTTTATTTGTGCTTTTCCTTGATTCTCTGAGGCTCCTGTGTTTGTATTTTATATATTTTAACTGTATATTGTTCTTGATTGTTCAAGTGCTTTGTGACCCTGGTCTAGAAACATCTTTACGAATAACCTTTACCTACTTACTTACAGTCAGAGTTCCTTCTCTCCGCCGCTGTCGTCCAATGTTTCTGGTGAGCAACGTAAATAGTTTGGCTTTAGCTCTGTCCTCTCGTCACCCAGTAAGACGGTTGAGAGTCCAAATCTCACATGGGCCGACAGACCGAGGATTTTCTCGTGTGCTTTCACAACCCTGGCCTCGAAACGGAAACATTTCCAGGTTATTCTTCCGGTTATATCAGTCGGTTATCTCATCGTCGAGATTATCTCACTCCCCACATTTCTTTCTTCTCATCCCGTCCCTCGTTTTCTTTCCGCCCCTGTTCACGTTCACGTTCCATCAACTTCTGGGTCGACTGTCATTTCTTAGAGCCGTCCGGGCTCACGATGGCTAATCAACTGGTCACAGATCCACACCTGAGCTCTCGCGTCGCTTCCTCGGCTCCACATTCCGACGCGTATCTGTGGCTTCGAGAACAAAACCTCGTTCGTCGCCGTCGCGTGTTCTCGCCTCAATTAACCAGCGAAGGGTTTAAGTACGTTTTCCGTGGATCGGTAAAAGAACACGGACGTGGTCGCGCGACTCTGGCGGCGGCTCTCGCCTCCTATTTTGATTCCCACCCAGTCTCGCTCTTCAATTACATGCATCACAGACCTGCAGGGAGCTGGAGATGAAAGATTTCAGCGCGAGCTGCTGCAAACGTGGAAAAGAAAGTGACTTTCTGGGAGGATTTCTGGGTCTGTGTTGACGGACGCCATCGATCACGAGAGCGAGACACACGCGTGTTCGCGTCTCCTTCGTGTCGAGACGGAAAACGTTGAAATACTTCGAACCTTCGACCGTTGCCTCGAAGCCAAAACAAAGAAGTCGCTCCTCGAACCGAAGCTTCTCCGATGAACCGACTTCCTGTCGAGGAAACTAATTATAAACGTGTCATCTTTGATGATGATCATCGACTGAAGCCACTCCATGGAAGGGTTTCAGTGGCGACAGAATAAAAAGAAAGATTTTATGTTTAATATGTTGGAAATTTGAATTATCTTTTATTTAAATTTCATTTATTTAAGCCTTGAATTTTTTTAACAGTCAAATCCAATAATTTTATATTGTTTTTATTAAATAATTAATCAATAAAAGCGATTATTTTCTAAATAAACTTGGTTTCGTTACATATAGTTTGTCTTTATAATTTTAATACTTTGTAAAACAAGTTTACTGTAATAATAAAAGGGTAAAAAGTAAGGAAAAAGAATATTGTAATAAACATTAATTTTCAAACTTTTTATATAGAAATGATTGGATTTAGTTATTTAATCAAACAACAAACAAATTCAAACCTTCACTGTAGAAAAGAATGAATTTAACTAATTAATAAAACAATTGTAGAAAATGTTTATTAGATAGATAGATAGATAGATACTTAATTTGCTTTTAAAAAAAATGGCTACATTTCAATTAATTTACATGTTTGTCTAATTTGTAACATTTGAAAGATTCAACCGTTCAACACTGTGATGACACTGATGTTCTTTCACACGACTTTGACGACTTCGATGTTTCTACTTTGTAAGATCGAAGCTTGTTGAGAGTAAAATCTTGCTTAAATTACGTTGTTTTTAACCTTAAGGAAAGATCTGATAGGAGGAGATCACTGAGAAGGTTCCTCACCCTTTTAATGCGTTGCTCATTTACACGCTGCCCAACTTCAACAATCACGACCACGAACTTTTTAAAAGTCAGATCATTTTTCAATGAAGGACTAAGACAGTGATGTATTTCCACGTCGTTGCTGATCTTCTTCCTCCTGCTCCGACAGGTCTTCCTCCTCCGAGTGCAGCAGACGGATCTCGTGGACTGGATGGATTTACCAAAGGTCACCAACAATACCCTCAGGTGAGCTACACACCTACACACACACACACACTGCAGTCAGATTATATGTATCCAATACCCTCGGGTCGTCCTCTTTACTCCGCGGCCACGTTTCCCTGGAAACAGATCAGCTGAGGGGCTGTTGATGATGGGAATCTTGAAAGCTGAAATTTTCGAAGCAGAATTAGGAGCAGTGGTAAGAGGACAGGAGATAAGAACAGGACTCAGATAAGGAAGCAGGAAAATCGCTGCGGGAGAGGATTTGTTTTTCCCCAACAAATCAATGTTATCTTCCTCGACTGCATCGGAATTTACTTTTCAAACCTTCGTGTGAATATAAAAGGAGAAAGTTTGACTTCGATATTTTCAAATCTTTACTAGTATTATTGGTATCGTTGTTATTGATGACACTGTTGTAATAAACACAGAAGTACACGTGACTAAGAGTTGAAACATTTTATATCATATCTACTTCTATGTTTTAAGCACAATTCCATCTTTAAGGTCAGGGGAGTCGAACTGATGATGATCATTTAAATAAAGTTATAAGATATTATTTTATACTATCGGGAAGTTTGAGGCTGATTTTCATTCCTGGAGGATCAATCCGTCCTCATTTTCTCTGCGTCTGAATTTTCTACTGTTGTCTCTGCAGGAAATAAAAGTTGGAAGAAAAACATTTAAAAGTAACGTCTGTCAAAATAAAAATAGAAGTTGTTTTTTTTCTAAATATCTTTAGTCAATTTTCAACACTTCGTGAAAGTGTTTCTTATCTGCTCTTAAAAGATTTTTACAAGTCGACCACATGAACACTAATCTGGGACACAGATTGGTAGCACGATCAGCAAGAAGGTTGTTGGTTCACTTCCAGACTGGGAGGCAGAGTTTGTATGTTCTCGTGTCGCGTGGGTTTACTCCGGGCACTCCGGTTTCCTCCCACAGACCAAGAACATACAGAGGTTGATTGAGAACATACCATACGTAGGTATGAGTGCGTTTGCGACGAATGGTTGTGTGTCTTTGTGTTTCCTGAGACAGTCTGGCATCCTGTCCAGGGTGTCCCCCGCCTCTCGCCTGAAGAAACTGGGATCGAAATGAATGATGATTTGTAGTAAAACCATCAAGCTGCCCTTTGGTGGGCCGGATTGTAATGTCAGTGTTAGATTAGATGGACTTTATTAATCCCTCTGGAAATCTCCGCTAGTTTCATAAGAGTAAGAAAAAGAACAAAGCGCAGATAAAAATAAAAAAAATGCAAAGAAATAACAAAGAGCAAATATAAAAAGCAAAGATCAAAGGAAGAAAACACAAAGATCTTGTAAAGATCTTGTTGTCAACACAGCACAGGAATTCTACAGAGTAATCAATAAAGTAATAATAGAAAAATAAAATATGATAAATAGGCTTCATTACCATAAAAGGGCAATTATATGATGAATAATTACAAGAAATAAATGTAATTTAGCTAGATGATATTCATGATGGTAAATGCCCTCCATCATATATATATATATATATATATATATATAGACGATCTTCCTCTCTCTTTGCGCTTTATGATCTACTGACTCCTTTAAGAAACATCTTAAGACGTTTTTATTTGTTCAGGCTTTTCCTTGAATTTCTGGAACTCCTGTGTTGTTCTCAGTTTTATCTTGATCTTTAAAGTATGTACTTTTTTGAGTATTGTTTTGATTGTTTAAGCGCTTTGTGACCCTGGTCTCGAAAAGCGCTATATAAATAAATATTACTTACTTACTTACTTACTTATAGATCTCTAGCACCTCCATCCACACTCCTTTAATTCAAGTATTTACTTACACTCTTATCAACAAATCATGCTCCAATTTGCCGATCACAGTAGATCCTATTATGTGTTATTAGCGCCGTAACTTTTAATCTCACTCCCTGTCGACAAGTGCTCGGCGGCGGCTCCGGCTGCTCGGTATTGGAAAAGCCGTGTTTATTTTTTAATTTCTCCTCATTCACTCATCGTCTGATGAAGCTAACGAGTTATTGAGCAGCAGGAAATGAAAAGACCTTTGCCGGGCAGGTTTGTCATTAGGACGCCGCCTCGCCTCGCCGACTCCGGCGCTTGTTTTATTGAGGCTTTCACGCGAGGCAGGAGAAAATAAAACCTGCTCTCGGCGTTACAACCGTCAGCGGCAGATGTTTAGTGATGCTTTTTTGGATCTTGTTAATAATAGTGTTGGAGAATCTCCTTCTGATGGATTCTCCTCGACTGTTGGCGACGCACTCTTGTGAGACTTTTGTTTTTCGACGTGTATCTCGAGGTCGTTTTGGAGAAAGTTTTTCTTTCTCTGCAGATGCCTGTCAGGCTTTTTCTCTGCCTCACGTGGTGAGTTCCAGGTCACATGCCGAGGACAGAGGAGACCAGGAGGCATAATCAGGTTGCATGAGAGTGCCCTCTGATGGAGGGAGATAGTCGTGACACACACACACACACACACACACACACACACACACACACACTAGGGCTGACGCTGCAGCCCCGAACTAAAAAAGATTTGCCGAGCTAAAGCCGCGCCATTGTGTGCGTCTGCGGTGACAGTATCCAGCAGGAATGTGAAAGCGAGTGTTTTACTGACACACAATGGAGAGGGTCCGGTTCAGCCGGGTGACCACCTCGGCGAGACGGAGGTGTGCGGCGTGGCAGAGTGGGTGGCTTGTTAGCAGCATGCATGGTTTCACCAAGACGGTCTAATGAGCCGCGATCAAGTGATTCTTTCATTAGACTTGTTGTGAACGAGGACCCGTTCAGTTCTTTAGTTACAGTTGGTTTAGGAAGGTTAGGTTTGTGTTTTAGTTTCAAATATGGTTGTTATTATCTGCTACTGTTTCTTTTTAGGCTGAGATAATGTGATATTCAAGAGCACTAACATTATTTTAAACTAGTGTGTGTGTGTGTGTGTGTTGTTGTGTTGTTGGACTCTTGTATCTTGGAGGAGAAGACTTGTGAAAACATGTGAGTCAGGAAGGTTGGAGTTTTCTCATTAATCGATCTTTAATGATGTCTTTATTGACAAAAACATGCATATATTTACTGCGACTATGGAATGAAACTTCCAGCCACTAGATGGCAGCTATCCTTTCGTCCTCTGTTGTGAGATCTTTGCGATGACTGAGGACGAGAGGATACAGTGAGTACAGCAGCTTTTAAAACTGATGTTTGGACATATTTTGGTTTGAAAACAAATGAAGGAAGTTACGACTTCGTCAAGAGTCATGTGGTCTATAAATACTACAACACCAGAGTCAAGTACTGGACAATACTACACATATATACTTGTTACTACACTATCACAACACCAGAGTCAAGTACTGGACAATACTACACATATATACTTGTTACTACACTATCACAACACCAGAGTCAAGTACTCGACAATACTACACATATATACTTGTTACTACACTATCACAACACCAGAGTCAAGTACTGGACAATACTACACATATATACTTGTTACTACACTATCACAACACCAGAGTCAAGTACTGGACAATACTACACATATATACTTGTTCCTACACTATCACAACACCAGAGTCAAGTACTGGACAATACTACACATATATACTTGTTACTACACTATCATAACACCAGAGTCAAGTACTGGACAATACTACACATATATCCTTGTTACTACACTATCATAACACCAGAGTCAAGTACTGGACAATACTACACATATATACTTGTTACTACACTATCACAACACCAGAGTCAAGTACTGGACAATACTACACATATATACTTGTTACTACACTATCATAACACCAGAGTCAAGTACTGGACAATACTACACATATATACTTGTTACTACACTATCACAACACCAGAGTCAAGTACTGGACAATACAACACATATATACTTGTTACTACACTATCACAACACCAGAGTCAAGTACTGGACAATACTACACATATATACTTGTTACTACACTATCATAACACCAGAGTCAAGTACTGGACAATACTACACATATATACTTGTTACTACACTATCACAACACCAGAGTCAAGTACTGGACAATACTACACATATATACTTGTTACTACACTATCACAACACCAGAGTCAAGTACTGGACAATACTACACATATATACGTGTTACTACACTATCAAAACACCAGTGAAGTACTGGACAATACTACACATATATACTTGTTACTACACTATCACAACACCAGAGTCAAGTACTGGACAATACTACACATATATACTTGTTACTACACTATCACTATATATCAAAAGATATCGTATGGTCGCCTCTGTATCGCGATGCGTGTCATGGCGGCAGATTCTTGACAACACACTAGTTTCTTTAATCTCATATTTATCTCGACACACATCGTGCTACACACTGAGAATAGTGAGTGATTGACCAGGAGTTTATTTAGTGGAGAAAGCTCTTGACAATATTTGAACAAGTCTGTTAATCCTCAGCACTCTTTAGTGCTCGTCCCCATGGAAGCAACGAGTGTGTGTGTGTGTGTGTGTGTGTGTGTGTGTGTGTGTGTGTGTGTGTGTGTGTGTGTGTGTGTGTGTGTGTGTGTGTGTGTGTGTGTGTGTGTGTGTGTGTGTGTGTGTGTGTGTGTGTGTGTGTGTCCTCGCTAGAAAGGGGTCAATAACTGAGGAACGAAGGGATGTGTAGTCGTGGAATGAGTGTGTGTGTGTGTGGAGGTAGTCCAGAATAACAATTGATTTGGACACAACAGGAAACCGGAACAAAGCTCTCCTTCAAAGGAAAGGAGAAAAAAAAAGAAAAAAGAGGGAGAAGTGAGGACAGGAAAAATGGGTGAAGGAAGTGGAGGTGCTGAAGAGAAAGTTTAAGAGTCTAGAACAAATAGTGGGAAGAAGAGGAGGGATGGTTTAGTAAGAGAAATCAATATGCGGATGGAGGGAGGGAAGCGAGGAGGAGTCTGTGAAACTGACTTTGATCTCTCGTTTAAGAGGAAAAGAAAGGAATTACAGTGTGTGTGTGTGGGTGTGTGTGTGTGTGTGTGTGTGTGTGTGTGTGTGTGTGTGTGTGTGTGTGTGTGTGTGTGTGTGTGTGTGTGTGTGTGTGTGTGTGTGTGTGTGTGTGTGTGTGTGTGTGTGTGTGTGTGTGTGTGTGTGTGTGTGTGTCTATTCAACAGGCCTCCATCCTGGTCTGTCAATCTGCAGCTGAAGTAAGTTGAGGGCTTGTGTGTGTGTGTGTGTGTGTGTGTGTGTGTGTGTGTGTGTGTGTGTGTGTGTGTGTGTGTGTGTGTGTGTGTGTGTGTGTGTGTGTGTGTGTGTGTGTGTGTGTGTGTGTGTGTGTGTGTGTGTGTGTGTGTTGGGTGCTCAGCGGATGTTTTGTGAGTTCAGCAGCCGTGTCGGGGTGAGCCCAGAGAAGAAGGGGAGAAAAGAAGGGTGGAAGAAAACGTCGGAAAAAAAATGTGTCTGTGGAATTTACAAATGAAAAGGGACGTTTTTTTTTTTTCCTCTTAATGCGATTAAATTTTTCCATCTCAGCGCTCGCTCTCCTGGCCGACAGGATTCTGTTCTTCAGACGCACGGAGCCGCGACGCTGCACTGTCTTCTGGACGGGGGTGGCTTCTCGTGGGGGTGAGGACGGGGGTGAGGACGGGGGTGAGGACGGGGGTGAGGACGGGGGTGAGGACGGGGGTGAGGACGGGGGTGAGGACGGGGGTGGCTTCTCGTGGGGGTGAGGACGGGGGTGAGGACGGGGGTGGCTTCTCGTGGGGGTGAGGACGGGGGTGGGACGGGGGTGAGGACGGGGGTGGCTTCTCGTGGGGGTGAGGATGGGGGTGAGGACGGGGGTGGCTTCTCGCGGGGGTGAGGACGGGGGTGAGGACGGGGGTGAGGACGGGGGTGGCTTCTCGCGGGGGTGAGGACGGGGGTGAGGACGGGGGTGAGGACGGGGGTGGCTTCTCGTGGGGGTGAGGACGGGGGTGGCTTCTCGCGGGGGTGAGGACGGGGGTGAGGACGGGGGTGAGGACGGGGGTGGCTTCTCGCGGGGGTGAGGACGGGGGTGAGGACGGGGGTGAGGACGGGGGTGAGGACGGGGGTGGCTTCTCGCGGGGGTGAGGACGGGGGTGAGGACGGGGGTGAGGACGGGGGTGGCTTCTCGTGGGGGTGAGGACGGGGGTGGCTTCTCGCGGGGGTGAGGACGGGGGTGAGGACGGGGGTGGCTTCTCGCGGGGGTGAGGACGGGGGTGAGGACGGGGGTGGCTTCTCGCGGGGGTGAGGACGGGGGTGAGGACGGGGGTGGCTTCTCGTGGGGGTGAGGACGGGGGTGGCTTCTCGCGGGGGTGAGGACGGGGGTGAGGACGGGGGTGGCTTCTCGTGGGGGTGAGGACGGGGGTGGCTTCTCGCGGGGGTGAGGACGGGGGTGAGGACGGGGGTGGCTTCTCGTGGGGGTGAGGACGGGGGTGAGGACGGGGGTGGCTTCTCGTGGGGGTGAGGACGGGGGTGGGACGGGGGTGAGGACGGGGGTGTCTTCTTGCGGGGGTGAGGACGGGGGTGGCTTCTCGTGGGGGTGAGGACGGGGGTGGGACGGGGGTGAGGACGGGGGTGTCTTCTTGCGGGGGTGAGGACGGGGGTGAGGACGGGGGTGGCTTCTCGCGGGGGTGAGGACGGGGGTGGGACGGGGGTGAGGACGGGGGTGAGGACGGGGGTGAGGACGGGGGTGGCTTCTCGTGGGGGTGAGGACGGGGGTGAGGACGGGGGTGGCTTCTCGTGGGGGTGAGGACGGGGGTGGGACGGGGGTGAGGACGGGGGTGAGGACGGGGGTGGCTTCTCGTGGGGGTGAGGACGGGGGTGAGGACGGGGGTGGCTTCTCGTGGGGGTGAGGACGGGGGTGGGACGGGGGTGAGGACGGGGGTGGCTTCTCGTGGGGGTGAGGATGGGGGTGAGGACGGGGGTGGCTTCTCGTGGGGGTGAGGACGGGGGTGGCTTCTCGTGGGGGTGAGGACGGGGGTGAGGACGGGGTGGCTTCTCGTGGGGGTGAGGACGGGGGTGAGGACGGGGTGGCTTCTCGTGGGGGTGAGGACGGGGGTGAGGACGGGGGTGAGGACGGGGGTGGCTTCTCGTGGGGGTGAGGACGGGGGTGGGACGGGGGTGAGGACGGGGGTGAGGACGGGGGTGAGGACGGGGGTGGGACGAGTGGCGGGAGGTAAACTTGAGGGAGAGGAAGGGTGAGCTCGTGAAAGGTTGGCAGGCGCCGGTTAGATTTTCTAAATCACTTCGGCCCGTCGGACGTGTTTTCGTGAAGTTAAAAGTCAAACTGAGATGGAGAGACTGAGGAGGAAGGAGAGGAAGTTTTGGTGAAACTAATAAAAGAGGCTGACATTTGAAGCTCGACGGCGAGAGGAGAAGCTTTTTTGTGCTGGAATATTGGATCGTTGGCCCAGAATTCAACACATGTTCTCAGTTTTAACATGTATTTTAACATGTTAACATAACTAGTTAACAACAGTAACTAGATTAGGATATAGTTGTGTTTTCTCCGCACACGACGTATAAAGAATTTACGATGCATTTGTTTTTTGTTTGAAAGTTTCACCCGGAAGTTCAGGTTGTTTTTCTCCGAACGAGCTCTGAAGTTGAAGTTGTTGTTTGGGAACATTGTGTTTTCTTCACTTCTGAGTTTGGAAGCTTTGGTTTCGTTTTTCTACTTCTTTCAGCCTCAGAATATGTTGAGTCGCTCAGAGAATTGTGTGAGAAACACATGGATTTGAATAATTTGACAAAAAGAAACTTCCTCTGAGTTTGTTGGGATGAAAATAAAGAAACTAATCGAGATATTTTGTGGATCAAACCACTGATTTATTTTCTCTGAACCTCTTTTATCTATTATGAGGAAGACAGTTTTTTTCATTCTGAAGTGGATGACAAATTCTTCAAAACCCTCCTGGATCCAGATGGTACTCCAGAACGACACCAAATCCATGATCTTTTCTTCCCCACGTTTATATTTTCCCTGGTATTTGATGAAAGTAATCCAGACGATCACATGGCTGTAAAAGCGACATGTTTTTGACTCGATCATTTTAATAAAAAACCTCTTGGATGCCGTCGAAATAAAGGATTAACGTCGACCCGGTGGTTATCAGTCGTAACTACATCTCGGAGGATTAATTACAGTCGGACGAACACAGGCTGTGAATTGAGGTTTTTCTTCGAGGAACAATGAAGACGCGTCGAGCGTATTGTCGCCACAATTCTCCGCAGAGGAATAAACGACCTTTCTATCCGCGACCAACATAAAGCCGTCGAGCTCCAAAGTGCCGGTTTGGCAGGTTTCCCTCTTGCTGTTTGCAGCTCTGGCTGCGCTCGCCGCCTCTGTTGTCAGATGGCGGCTGCATTAATGTGAACATTGCTTTTTATTTGTTTTAAAGGACCCCAAGGTCCGCCTGGGAGCCGTGTTTTGAGGATGACCAGGTTGGCTCCGTTTCGGCCGCTGCCAGCTGGCGCCGCAACCTCCAGCCTCGACTATTTCTCACTCACGCTGGTTCCACTGTCACCGCTGTTTGCCCTTCAAATAGATGGAACACAAACAAAGGTGTTTGGACGAGTGGGACGAGGACGTTTGACAGTTTGGTCCTCAATATTTTAGTGAGACTGAACAGGTTGTTATTTGGATCATGTTCAAAGTTCAAAGTTCGAACAGGAAGTGGACGCGTCGACTTACAGCTTCGTCTGCTTCACAGTCACGGACTTCTTTATTCACAATTAACATGCAGATATTCATGGTGTTTGTTTATTTTGGTGTCGCAAATTAACTTTCGGCCTCTAGATGGCATTACGTCCTCCGCAGCTAAAGGAAGACTGAGGACGAGAGGATACAGTGGCAGCTTTTTAATGATAATATTTTGGTCCTTCAGTTGTATTTATTCCACCAACAGAGAGTTAAACAATCACAAGATGACACTAATATTCAGTGTTTTGAAAACGTATTAAAATATATTGTTTTGAATTGTATCCTAATATTGTCGTGTATTTCCTACTCTGTATTCTAAAAACATCAATTCATCCAGAAAAATATTTTTGACATGATGTTTTACAGTTTTGTCCTCAATATTTTTGCTAAACTAGTCCGTGGTGAACAGGTTGATATTTGGATCATGAGTCGTGATGTTCAAACAGGAAGTAGACGCGTCGACTTACAGCTTCGTCTGCTTCACAGTCACAGACTTCTTTATTTACAATTAACATGCAAATATTCACAGTGTTTGTTTATTTTGGTGTCGCAAATTAGCTTTCGGCCTCTAGATGGCATTACGTCCTCCGCAGCTAAAGGAAGACTGAGGACGAGAGGATACAGTGGCAGCTTTTAATGATAATATTTTGGTCCTTCAGTTTTATTAATTCCACCAACAGAGAGTTAAACAATCACAAGATGTAGCTAATATTTAGTGTTTTTGTGTAATTAAAATATATTGTTTTGAATTATATCCTAATATTGTCGTGTATTTCCTACTCTGTATTCTATAAACATCAATTCATCCGGAAAAATATTTCTTTCTAAACCTCGACCTGACATGATGTTTTATAGTTTTGTCCGCGATCTTTTTGCTAAACTAGTCCGTGGTGAACAGGTTGATATTTGGATCATGAGTCGTGATGTTCAAACAGGAAGTAGACGCGTCGACTCACAGCTTCGTCTGCTTCACAGTCACGTTCGGATCAAAGCGTCGCTTAAACTCTCTCACAAGATGTCGAGATGAAACGCGCTTTCAAGCTCCGTCGTTGGCGCATCCACAGGCGTGGAGAAGACAGACTTCCACGCCGGTGCATAAGCGGCGAAAATGTTCTCGGGGACTTTGGCAGGATCCGGAGCTTTGTTGCCGTTCGCGGCTCCGACCCCGAGCGTCCTTTCTGAGCCGCAATCCTCTAATCAGCCCGACGCGCCGCTGCCAGAACCAACAGTCGTTATGCCAATGAGTGTAAGCGCTCGCACTTTGGCCGGCTTTCTTGTATCACACAGCAACCGCCCAAAGTCCTGCTCTTTGCATGTTGCTCAGTAACGTGTGTGTGTGTGTGTGTGTGTGTGTGTGTGTGTGTGTGTGTGTGTGTGTGTGTGTGTGTGTTGGCCCTCTGGTGCACTACCTTGGAGATGTTACGTGAGGAAAATGTTGTGTGTTTTTTGATGGCATTTGAGACAAAGACTCCGACTGACTCTTGAAGAACATGTTTGTTTTCGTCAGCCAGTTGTTTCTCACTGATGTCTTTTTGTTGATGCGTAGAATGTTCTCAGTATTTTTATACAATTACTTCTGTATTTACAAAAGAAAAAAACTTTGTATTTCTTCAAACATGCAAGATTATCACCTTTTTTTCCCCAATTACTTACAAGTCAAGATGGAATGTTTGTATCAATAATTCCAGATTTAACTGAAAGAAAAACATCAAATCAACACAGAAAAATATTCTCAAAAGGTTTAATTACTTTTTTTTGACTTTTCACTAAAGATGCAATTTTAAAACTTTTATAATAATTGTTCTTTAAACTTTTATTGCCAGTGTTGTAAACACAACATAGGAATCTTTGTGGCATCAGTACAGAATAAAAGACTGAAATAATATAACACACAAAAGGTTAATAGTTCAGTGCAGTGTGTTTAAAATGTAATTATTAGACTTTTTTATTTACAATTAACATGCAAATATTCACGGTTTTCGTTTATTTTGGTGTCGCAAATTAACTTTCGGCCCCTAGATGGCATTACGTCCTCCGCAGCTAAAGGAAGACTGAGGACGAGAGGATACAGTGGCAGCTTTAAATGATAATATTTTGGTGCTTCAGTTTTATTAAATCCACCAACAGAGTGTTAAACAATCACAAGATGTCACTAATATTCAGTGTTTTTAAAACGTATTGAAATATATTACTTTTGAATTGTATCGTAATATTGTCGTGTACTTGTCATGTTGGTGTAAAAGAGTTTGTCCTTGACGTGACTTTGAGAATCACATTTCTTCAGGCCTGAAGCAGGAGCTCTGTGTAGTTCAATCTACTCAGTAAAACCATGTCCAAAACTTTAAATTTGGGGTTTTTTTCGCGGAGTAGGAAGAGAGAGATGAGCCAGAAAAGGTCACTGGCCACGAGATCTCGTTAGCTCGGTGCTGCCGAGGAAACTCTCCTGCGCCAACAATGGATGACATTTGTGTAGGTACAGGTGTGTCGCTGCGATCGGTCATGAATGTGGGAGTAGTTCAAGTCAGGATGAGTCTTAAACAACAGTTTACCAAAATGTCAATGTACCCCTTCCCTCGCCAGTACCTTTCCTGAGACCAGAGCTGGGATTTTTAACAGAATCAGAAGTTAAAACCGGATTTTTTTTTTTTATACTTGAATTTGAATTTAGCTTTATGTAAAAACGCCAATTAGCAGTCGAGAGCGACGCGCCGGTCTTTCCCGAAGCTCTTAAGATATGCAGACGGACGCGAGAGAGAGATATTTGGAGACGTTTGTCTAAAATGTTCTTTTCCCTGAATCTTAAATTGTCGCACGTGGCCATTAGCGACGGGTTTTCTACACATTTAGAACAGAGCGCTCTTGAAAATGTTAAAAAATGAAGGCACTCTTAAAAATTCATCAAACACGTTTGAGAGAGCAGGAAGTATTTTCTTGAAAATTCACTTTGCACAAATATCAGATTATTTTGATTGATAAACACAAACTGAAGTGAATAAGTTGTTTTGACTGCACTGTGATGGTGTTTTTGTTTGTACTTGAATGAGTTTTATTCTTGGTTATATAAAGCTTTTCATTGCACATTGTAACTATTATTTATTGTTTTCAACTATTCACATTGATTTGTTGGTCTTTTCGTGTGATTCGTTTACTTGGTGGGGAAAGAAAAACTTTTCCAATGAGCACATTTCTGTTTGAATGACAATGTTTTGTTATTTAAAAATGAATTTTAAAAGTGAGGGAGAAAAAGGAATTCAAATATCTGATGTTGTCCCCTGACGTCTTAGATCAGACCGAAGTATGTTCAAGTATAAATGGTTCTAAAGCGTGTATTTTGTATTTATTATTCATTTACATTTTCACACTTATTTACCTTTTCCCTCCTTTTTGTGTGTAATTCTTTAAGTATATATTAATCCCTCAAAACATTTTTAAGTTAGTTGAAGAAATGTTTTGAAAAAAACTCATCTATACAAGAATAAAATGGCAGATTATTTATCTTAATAAATGTCACGACTAATGTCTTTTTGCTTGACGGCCCCTAACAATGTTCACAGAATTTAACGTGGCCCTTAAAGACTTATAATTGCCGACCCCTGTCTCAGAAGATTGTGGGTCAACAAAGTATAGCTTTGATTGTATAGTTATGATGGAAAATGTTGGAAAAAATTGTTAAGATCAAGAGTGAAATCACACAAATAACCACAAAATATGAATCAAAGACGTTGAGAAAAACTGTTGAAAGACCCCCCACACTGTGGCCTGGTCTCCCCTAAGGTTGTCACCGTACTGACGACTCTGTACATTTACTCTGGTAAACTATTTGTTACTGTTTTCAATACAACGAGAATAAAAACGACGCCAACATTTGAAATAAATGTTTTTATTAACAAACAAATGGATCAATGACCTTTGTATTCATGCGACAGGTTCAACTATGATAACAAGCTTCAGGTCAGAGATCGTGCAAAAAGTAAATAAATAAAATACATTTTGAAAATACACGATCGTCTACACCTCGCATGATTGGCTGAAACTTCAAATACCCCGGTGCTCTTTTGGTGTCGTCTTTCTTATGCCAACTCTATTATATTGAGTTTAAAATACTACAAATGAAAAAAATATTGACTTATTGGAATTCTATGTGTTAAAAATGGAATAAAATTAAATAAATTCAATGATTCAACGAAAACAAATTCAACCTTTTAACATAGAAATGATTCAAATCAATTATTCTCCAAAAGTATTGAATGCTTAGTATCGTATTAGTATAGAATTGAAAAGTAAAGTATTAGTATAGTAGTATTGAAAAAAAATTGATTATTTATGACACTGATGACACTGATCTATATTTCCTTACATTTGAGTTTGATCTAAAAAAGTATTGATTATATCTGTGTGTTCATCTTACGCTCAGTCATTTGTGTAAAAGTACATATTTCTTAATTCTACTGCTGTTTTTACTCCATACTTTGTCTATTCTTCTCAGAATACTTCCTCGTTATGAACCTGTGAGCGGCGAAGTAGTTTCTCCGGCACGTTTCCATTAAAAGTGAAGGCTCTGTCGTTAAACGACGAGGTTTTGTGGCTGAAAATTGAAAACGCGATCCGTCTTTTCAGAAGCGCGGAAATAAACGGTAATGCAGTTTTTAAATGCGGAGCAGCTTTTGAACATCTTTGAGTGATTTGTGAGACTCCATCGCGGCTCATTACCCTCTAAAGAATATTCCTCTGTTGTTTACGGAGGAATATTCACGCAGGAAAATTGAACATTAGGAGCAAAAAAGCTCTTTGTGTGGTGATGGATGTGCGTCTGCACCAGTGGACCTGCATCACTCTTGTATTCCGCTCACTCTCTCGCCAACAGAATGGCCTGGAATGTTGTTTACCTGGACTCGGCGGGGTCCGCGGCCCCCGTGGAAGAGACGCTCCAGGCTGACGCTCAGGTGATTCTCTGAAGGTGAAGCTGGAGGTGAATTCATCTCATTAGAACCTACAGATGAGAAATCATTTGTTCGATTTTGTCCCAATGTTTGGCAGGTATTACAGAAGCAAATGGAGTGTGACAGCTTCGGAATGGGATCTGATTTGAATCAGTGCAGCTTGAGACGCCGAGAGAGAGAGAGAATTTAAAAGTCCAGAAAAGGGCAGTAAGTGGTTTTTCACGTGTTGACAGAAATTGAAATTAGAAGAAAGAAGGACCTGAGTTCGTTCTTCTTGATTTATACGCAACTCATGTGAAAACTCTAGTCGCTCTCGTGTTTGAAAGTAACTTCTCATCACGACCACGTTTTACACTCATTACTTTACAAAGTTACTCTGTAATCTGGACGAACGAGAGGTTACGAGAGTCCATTATGATGTAATAATGGCTTCACTCCTCCTCCAGCTAACTGTAATCATGCCCGCTTTGTTTATACAACGAGTCCCTTGGAGGTGGAAACTTCCAGGATTGATGACACGCGGTGACAAACCTCCATGCTTGACCAATCACAGCAGAGTGGGCATGGTAATGGTCAACCACGCCCACTCAATTGTGTAGCTAAAGTCAAACTTGTCAGTTGTGTGGCTAAAATCCAACATGTCAGTTGTGTAGCTAAAGTCAAACTTGTCAGTTGTGTAGCTAAAACCAAACATGTCAGTTGTGAAGCTAAAACCAAAAATATCAGTTGTGTAGCTAAAACCAAATATGTCAGTTGTATAGCTAAAATCAAACATGCCTGTTGTGTAGATAAACTCAAACTTGTCTGTTGTGTAGCTAAAGTCAAACATGTCAGTTTTGTAGATAAACTCAAACTTGTCTGTTGTGTAGCTAAAGTCAAACATGTCAGTTGTGTAGCTAAAATCAAACTTGTCAGTTGTGTAGCTAAAATCAAACATGTTAGTTGTGTAGCTAAAATCAGACTTGTCAGTTGTGTAGCTAAAATCAAACATGCCTGTTGTGTAGATAAACTCAAACTTGTCTGTTGTGTAGCTAAAGTCAAACATGTCAGTTGTGTAGCTAAAATCAAACTTGTCAGTTGTGTAGCTAAAATCAAACATGTTAGTTGTGTAGCTAAAATCAGATTTGTCAGTTGTGTAGCTAAAATCAAACATGTCAGTTGTGTAGCTAAAGTTAAACCTCAGTTGTGTAGCTAAAGTTAAACCTCAGTTGTGTACCTTTAGTCAAGCTTGTCAGTTGTGTAGCTAAAATCAAGCTTGTCAGTTGTGTAGCTAAAATCAAGCTTGTCAGTTGTGTAGCTAAAGTCAAAAGTGCCAGACCAGTACCTTTAAAAATGTCCTTGAAGAATGAACTTGTAAAAATTGGACCAAAAACCTGAATCAAAGTGATTTAAAAAATAATATGTAATAATAAAATATCTTTGGAAATGTTTCCTGAATAAATGCTGCAAATGAAAACACAATCGTTACCAAAAAAAAAAAAGGCAGCGAAATGTGCATGACTTCACTTTTTGTCACTAAAATATATAAGATATTTGTAATTCAAGCAACATAATACAATTACTTCAGAAAAAAATACAAAAGAAACAGAATAAATGAACAAAAAAAATAAAATAATTGACCTTTTATTCTTGTTTCTACTTGAAAGTTCCATTTGTATCACTCTCTCTCTGTTGTGTGGAGTCCCTCAAGGTTCTGTTCTGGGTGCTTTATTGTTTTTGCTGTTCTTGATTCCCCTGGGTAAAATCATTCAGAGATTTCCTGATGTTTCTTACAACATTTTTGCTGATGACATCCAGCTCTACTGCTCTTTTGATCCAACTGAGCTCCAGAGGCTGAACTTAGTCAATTGTTTGCTAGAAATTAAACAATGAGTGAAAACACTTTGCAGCTGAATGTGGACAAAACTGAAACTCTGGTTATTGCTCCTGATGATAAGATTCCAGGGTTGAGTCAGTACTTGGGTGACTTAGGTCAGTCTGTCAAACTGAGCCTGAGAAACCTGGGTGTTGTATTTGATAAAGACATGTCTCTTGTTCAACACTGAAGAAAACTGACCAGAAACTGTTTCCTTCAACCGAGAAAAATCTCTAAACTTAGGAAAATGTTGTCACAACATGATCTGGAGCTTGTAATCCATGCGTTTGTTTCTTCTCGTCTGGACTATTGTAACAGTTTGTTTTCATGTCTTAACAAGAAGGATCGTCTCGCCTGCAGTTGATTCAGAACTCTGCAGCGAGAATTCTGACCCGCTCTAGTAGAAGAACTCACATTTCTCCGGTCCTTAAAACTCTTCACTGGCTTCCAGTTTCTTTCAGGATCAACTTTAAAATTCTGGTTCTTACTTTCAGATCTATTCATGGTCAGGCTCCTCCTTACATCACTGATCTGATCCAGCCTTACACCCCAGCTCGGGCTCTGAGGTCTGTGGATCAGAATCTACTGATGGTTCCTCGCACACGGCTCAGGACCAGAGGAGAGAAATCTTTTCAGGCTGTTGCTCCTAAGCTTTGGATCGATCTTCCTCTCTTTGTTCTTGATGATCTACTGACTCCTTTAAGAAACATCTTAAGACGTTTTTATTTGTTCAGGCTTTTCCTTGAATTTCTGGAACTCCTGTGTTGTTCTCAGTATTATCTTGATCTTTAAAGTATGTACTTTTTTGAGTATTGTTTTGATTGTTTAAGCGCTTTGTGACCCTGGTCTCGAAAAGCGCTATATAAATAAATATTACTTACTTACTTACTTACTTACTTACAGCACGAATTAAACCAAACAAAATATCATTTTTAATGAAAAGTAATCGTCTTATATTTGTGTTTTGAAACTAGTAAATAAACGTCTAAAAGGTTTGAGCTGGAAAAGTAAATCTGACTTTTAATCATGAAACTATTCTTCATGTTTTTCCCGTGTTGCGACCTTGACCTTCCAGTCGACGTCTGATTGAAATTCATGATCCTTTTTTTTTTTTCTACGAAGAACTAAAGGATTGTTTAAAAGCGGCTCTCGATCCGTCACCGCTGACATGTTGTTTGACCTCCGACACAGAAGCCCGAGGACCTTCAAGGCGCCGCCAGAGACTCTCAATCGCGGGCCTCGTCTGAAGGAGGGTCGAGGGGAGCCTCTGGTGTCATAACACGCCGAGCGCCACAGTTTCACGAGGACGATACACGCCGGCGCTGACGGCGGCCATTCAGCGTCCGTCATGCAAAGAGCTGCGACGGATTCACCAGGAGGCCCTTCGGAGCCTTTGACAGCGGCGCTGAATGGAGCCACAATGAAGCTGCGGTGGGAGGTCCGCTCATTATTCGGGGGCCGCCCCTCGCTCGGCGCTTAAGGGGTGAAGATGGATAGTGAGGGGAGCGATGTCGCTCCGGTCAAAGGTCGTCCGTAGGGTCGTATAGACACGTGTTCAGATCAAGTTCAAGTTCAAGGGTAAAGACACACGTTTTTGTGCCGAACTCTGTTATTGTGTTTTTGATGCTGTTCAGAGATCAGTGAAGAGAAATAATGGATTGTTTTAACTTCTTGTCGTCCTGGTGTCGGATCAGATTAATATTCCTCATTATACCTTTTCTTAAATGATTATATTCTTTGTACTACAAATCAGAGTAGTGTGTATTGTCAAGGATCTGTTGATACGCATCACGATACAGGGTCATCGACACCATATATGGTGATGTATTGTGATACTGTAGGAACAAGTATAAGTATATATTTCTCTCTGCAGCTGAAAAGAAGTCATATCTATCATTTCAATGAAGTTTTTAGAAAATCACTGAAACAGGACAAACCTCTTAACTTTCTTAAACAAAATAAAATAAATCCTGCGCTATAAAGATGTTTGGTTTAGGAGTATGTGTTGAAGAATCTGTTGATATGATAAGTATCACGATACAGGGTCAACGACATGGTATATAGTGATATACAGTTCTAGTGTAGTACAAGGATATATGTGTAGTATTGTCCAGTACTTGACTCTGGTGTTGTGATAGTGTAGTTACAAGTATATATGTGTAGTATTGTCCAGTACTTGACTCTGGTGTTGTGATAGTGTAGTAACAAGTATATATGTGTAGTATTGTCCAGTACTTGACTCTGATGTTGTGATAGTGTAGTAACACGTATATATGTGTAGTATTGTCCAGTACTTGACTCTGGTGTTGTCAGCTTTAAAAGCTGCTGGACTCACTGTATCCTCTCGTCCTCAGTCATTGCCGGGATCTCGTAGGTTTTTTTTTGTTCCTTCAGCAGCGGGGGACATAATGACTGACATTCAGCGGATGGAAGTGTAATTGTAACACAAAAATGAACAATTGCAGTGAATATTTTATTATCCACTTAGAAACAAGTATACATGTGTAGTATTGTCCAGTACTTGACTCTGGTATTGTGATAGTGTAGTAACAAGTATACATGTGTAGTATTGTCAAGTACTTGACTCTGATGTTGTGATTGTGTAGTAACAATTATATATGTGTAGTATTGTCCAGTACTTATCTATAGTGTTGTGATAATTTAGTAACAAGTATATATGTGTAGTATTGTCAAGTACTTGACTCTGGTGTTGTGATAGTGTAGTAACAAGTATATATGTGTAGTATTGTCCAGTACTTGACTCTGGTGTTGTGATAGTGTAGTAACACGTATATATGTGTAGTATTGTCCAGTACTTGACTCTGGTGTTGTGAAAGTGTAGTAACAAGTATATATGTGTAGTATTGTCCAGTACTTGACTCTGGTGTTGTGATACTGTAGTAACAAGTATATATGTGTAGTATTGTCCAGTACTTGACTCTGGTGTTGTGATAGTGTAGTAACAAGTATATATGTGTAGTATTGTCCAGTACTTGACTCTGGTGTTGTGATAGTGTAGTAACAAGTATATATGTGTAGTATTGTCCAGTACTTGACTCTGGTGTTGTGATAGTGTAGTAACACGTATATATGTGTAGTATTGTCGAGTACTTGACTCTGGTGTTGTGATAGTGTAGTAACACGTATATATGTGTAGTATTGTCGAGTACTTGACTCTGGTGTTGTGATAGTGTAGTAACACGTATATATGTGTAGTATTGTCGAGTACTTGACTCTGGTGTTGTGATAGTGTAGTAACAAGTATATATGTGTAGTATTGTCCAGTACTTGACTCTGGTGTTGTGATAGTGTAGTAACAAGGATATATTTGTAGTATTGTCGAATACTTGACTCTGATGTTGTGATAGTGTAGTAACAAGGATATATTTGTAGTATTGTCGAATACTTGACTCTGATGTTGTGATAGTGTAGTAACAATTATATATTTGCAGTATTGTCGAATACTTGACTCTGATGTTGTGATACTGTAGTAACAACTATATATGTGTAGTATTGTCCAGTACTTGACTCTGGTGTTGTGATAGTGTAGTAACAATTATATATGTGTAGTATTGTCGAATACTTGACTCTGGTGTTGTGATAGTGTAGTAACAAGTATATATGTGTAGTATTGTCGAGTACTTGACTCTGGTGTTGTGATACTGTAGTAACAAGTATATATGTGTAGTATTGTCAAGTACTTGACTCTGATGTTGTGATTGTGTAGTAACAAGTATATATGTGTAGTATTGTCCAGTACTTGACTCTGGTGTTGTGATACTGTAGTAACAAGTATATATGTGTAGTATTGTCCAGTACTTGACTCTGGTGTTGTCAGCTTTAAAAGCTGCTGGACTCACTGTATCCTCTCGTCCTCAGTCATTGCCGGGATCTCGGAGGTTTTTTTTTGTTCCTTCAGCAGCGGGGGACATAATGACTGACATCCAGCGGTGTGTGTAATTGTAACACAAAAATGAACAATTGCAGTGAATATTTTATTATCCACTTTGTTGAAATATAAACCATAAATAAGTGAAATAAAAAAGAAATAAAGTCCTGTTTGAAAACACTTTAGTGAAAAAACAACATATTTTCTTTCACCTCCTACTTTAACTGCTGATGAGCTTCAGGTCCAGAAACATCCGAATATTCTTCTCACGTGAACTGAATTCCTTCACATGTCAATCAGAGGATGAAACACAACAAACCTGGACCATCACAGAAAAACCATGTAGGTGCTCAGTGAGCATCGGTTTCACTCCGGCTACGGTTCAACGACCTTTAAGAGTCGCTCGACCTTCAAAAAAGTCTCCTGACAAACCTGCTCCACCAGTCTCAGAGCTAATGACCTTTCCCCGAGCTTTCTCCGTCGCTCTGGTTTAGCCTCGAGCCACGAAAAGTTTTCATGTTCTGGAAACAAAACAGCAAAAATAATTTAAACACGGAGTTACCCCCCCGAACCCCCCGGACCCCCATGATCTCTCTTGAATGCGAGGTCAGTCGTCAGGGTCCTCATCAAGGCCTCTTCAGCTCGATTGTTACGGCTGCGAGTGACTTTAATAACCAGCCGTCTCTCGTCTCCGGCGTCATCCTTGTCGTTCCTTCTCTCCGGCGCTCGGAGACACGAAACGTCGCTCGAGGCGCGTCTTTAAAGCAGCAAAGAAGTTAAACATGAGACGACGAGAGGTTTTCACTTCTGTCGCGATGATCGTCGACTCTGACCTGGAAAAAAAAGGTTGAATTTGTGGCAGATGTCTGTGAACAAATGTTTACCGTGACTATGAGGTTGCTGGTTTGATCCCGACTCCAGGTGTGTGTTAAACAAGCGAGAGACTATCTTTGTACAATCAGAGAAGGTTAAAGTATAAATATAAGTAAGTAATATTTGTAAAGAGCTTTTCCAGACCAGGGTCACAAAGCGCTTCAACAATCGAAACAATATTCAATGAAATAAATACTTAAAAGGTCAAGATAACACTGAGAACAACACAAGAGTCTCAGAGAATCAAGGAAAATAATCAAAGTGTCATGAGATGTTTCTTGAAGGAGTCAGTAGATCATCAAACACAGATGTTTCTTGAAGGAGTCAGTAGATCATCAAACACAGAGATGTTTCTTGAAGGAGTCAGTAGATCATCAAACACAGAGATGTTTCTTGAAGGAGTCAGTAGATCATCAAACACAGATGTTTCTTGAAGGAGTCAGTAGATCATCAAACACAGATGTTTCTTGAAGGAGTCAGTAGATCATCAAACACAGATGTTTCTTGAAGGAGTCAGTAGATCATCAAACACAGATGTTTCTTGAAGGAGTCAGTAGATCATCAAACACAGATGGTTCTTGAAGGAGTCAGTAGATCATCAAACACAGATGTTTCTTGAAGGAGTCAGTAGATCATCAAACACAGATGTTTCTTGAAGGAGTCAGTAGATCATCAAACACAGATGTTTCTTAAAGGAGTCAGTAGATCATCAAACACAGATGTTTCTTGAAGGAGTCAGTAGATCATCAAACACAGATGTTTCTTGAAGGAGTCAGTAGATCATCAAACACAGATGTTTCTTGAAGGAGTCAGTAGGTCATCAAACACAGATGTTTCTTGAAGGAGTCAGTAGATCATCAAACACAGATGTTTCTTGAAGGAGTCAGTAGATCATCAAACACAGATGTTTCTTGAAGGAGTCAGTAGATCATCAAACACAGATGTTTCTTGAAGGAGTCAGTAGATCATCAAACACACAGATGTTTCTTGAAGGAGTCAGTAGATCATCAAACACACAGATGTTTCTTGAAGGAGTCAGTAGATCATCAAACACAGATGGTTCTTGAAGGAGTCAGTAGATCATCAAACACAGATGTTTCTTGAAGGAGTCAGTAGATCATCAAACACAGAGATGGTTCCAAAGCTTAGGAGCAACAGTCTGGAAGGATTTCTCTCCTCTGGTCCGGAAGTTCAGGAACCATCAGTAGATTCTGATCCACAGACCTCAGAGCCCGAGCTGGGGTGTAAGTCTGGATCAGATCACTGATGGAAGGTCTGACCATGAATAGATCTGAAAGTAAGAACCAGAATTTTAAAATGATCCTGAAAGAAACTGGCAGCCAGTGAAGAGTTTGAAGGAGAAATGTGAGTTCTTCTACTAGAGCGGCTCAGAATTCTGGCTGCAGAGTTTAGTATCAACTGCAGGCGAGAAGATCCTTCTGGTTTAGACATGAAAACATATATGTATGGAAGTACAGTATATCAGTGTCAGATTATTGAATATTTAAAACAAAAGTAGAAACTTTAAAACATGTTGTTTCTTCATCATTCATTGCTTTTAATATTTATCATTTAATCCAATAATTCAAATTTGTATTTACCTTAAATTCAATATAATCATGTTGTCACTAATATACCATCACTTTTGTGTTGAATTTCAAAGACTATGGATTAAAACATTTGAAATTATTGGAATTAGAAATTAAACTGTGTGAAGAAATAATCCATTCATTTAGTTGTTATACTAGCCTTTATTTATTGAATTTAAAAGGCGAAGAAATACTTAATTCTTAATTCAATTATTAAATTGAAGAAAACAATTGTTATAATTCAATAAAAAACACTTTCAGCCTTTCAATTGAGAAACAACTGCATTGAATTGTTTGTAAATAAAATAATGAAATGCTTGAAAAAAGTTTCAGTATTTGGAATTTAACCATTCGATCTCTGATAAACTTCCATAAATAACCACAATCACATCAAATGTTAACATTTATACGGTTCTGAAGGTTCACACTCTCGGTGACAAACACAAGAAATCCACAAAAAACATGTCAGTTTGTCAGTTTTTACCGCGATCAAGCTTCAACACAGATGAATAATAGTGAGACCCAGAGGAGAAGAACAACATCTGCAAACAGCTGAAGGTCTGCTGGGGTTTAATCCCTCTTGAGGAAGACATGCGGTCGAGACCCGAGTACAGATGTTTGAACAAGTTTCTCTCAACAAACACCTTCGTAATCAGATGAATTGTCTCGTGGCCTCGGAAAAAACATGTGGAAATTTCCTTTCTTTTTTTTTATAGAATCCCACCTTCTGTTCAACCTCTGATTTTCCAATCAGCGCACAGCCATGTCCACTCACCTGTTGTAATCTGCAATCAGCTCTCGCTTCTGAGAGCCATCGCGCCGAGATCGTCTGCTTCTGTCGTCGACTCCGGCGTCGCTTCCACTCGCGGCCCTCGAACCGATCGGATTCTAAAAACATTCCAATCTCATCACAATATTCATTAAAATCGTTTGATTTAAGACTCCAGTTTAATTGTCAGAGCTGGGACTTTCTGCTCCGGGGTGAGACCACACGGCTGCTCACAGATCCCCCGGATGGATACCTTTGGAGCCTCTGTTGCTCCTGCATCTGTACAAACTCCTCTTGAATGTTCAAGCGGGTTTTTCATCTCTTTAATTTCGCCCATTTGGCCGCAAACCGCCTGGAAAGGCGCCCGAACGCATCCCTGGTACGCAGGCCAGAGTACAATCGTCAGACTTCACGGCGCGTGTGTGGTTTCTCTCCGACGACGGTGGAAGTTTAAGCGCTCGTGCAGCAGGTGGTGTCGGAAGAAGAAGAGGGGGCGCCGTGATGCGTAAGCGGGAGGCATATCAATACGAGACGAGCGCAGACATGCATCCAAACACATTAGGGCACGTCGGAGCGGTGTGTAGTGTGGCGTGTTAGTGGCGTGTTAGCGGCGTGTTAGCGGCGTGTTAGCGGCGTGCCTGCATCTCATGGTAACCCCCGTGTATGTTGATGGAATCCAAATAGTGGAAAGACACTGGGGGGGAATAGTAAGTGAATTTCTTGCTTGAACTTCTGATTTTGTGCTCCGGTGAGCACGTCTGTAGGCGGCGGAGTGTGTGGCTGGCGCACCGAGACATGTGTGTGTGTGTGTGTTTGTGTTAATCCATGGTTTGCAAGAACATATCTGGATGTTGTTTGATAGAGAAATGGCAGCACAGCGGTACATGTTGGTTAGCTCTGACGCCACGCTGTGCCCGACACACACACACACACACACACACCGGGCAGTGCCAGTTGAGTCACAGTTGTCTTGTCACCCCTCCTTGCTACGAACCCCTGTGACCCCGGAGCGCACACACACACACACCTACACAAACAAAAGTCGCAGCCTCTCCTGAAAACTGGAGGTGAACGAGATTAAGGTCGGTTTGACAAACTCATCAAACTCCTTTCTTTCCAGACGTTTATTCCCCTCCGCGACTCTCACGACTCATCTGTCATCGCAGATCCACACACACATGCATCAGCGCCGGGGAAAATAATGACCTGTATGTGTGTGTGTGTGTGTGTGTGTGTGTGTGTGTGTGTGTGTGTGTGCGCGCAAACACCAGGCACATTCCTGGAGCCATTGACCGGGGCTCTGTGGGTAACCATGACTACTACTGCTTCACCATGGAGACGGCCGTTACTCCCTTTACTCGCCCTCCTCGACGGCGTCTCCCCCCTTTCTCTCTCCTCCTCACCCCACCTTGTCCTCCCCCCCCCCCCCCCCCTCTGTGTCTCCCGCCATATTAGACGCTTGTTTATATTAAGAGAAAAGATCATCATGTGACTTCACTTTTAACTTTTCCCCATGATTTCTTCAGCACTTTATTGAGTTATTGTTCTGGCGTCTGGTTCCTCCTGCAAGTGTTGAAGCCTGTGATGGATCATGTATGAGCAGAAGGGTGAAGGGTGTCGCTGAGGTGAGAACAGCTTATTTTACGACCAGGAGCACCAGTCGATGATGTGTGAACGTGTTCTTGCTTGTGTTTGTGGAGGACAGTGAAGTGAAACTCAAACACACACTCGTGTCCTCGTCGTGGAGACATTTAAACTGAAGCCATTTTCATTTTGTTGCTGATTAACATTGTTAAAGGTCGACTTCATGGAGAGAATGTTCTTCTCTCCAAGAAGTTCCTCATCACGACCATGTTTTACTTGTTACTTTATAAAGTTGCTCTGAAATCTGGACGAACGAGAGGTTACGAGAGTCCATTATGACGTAATAATGGCTTCACTCCTTCTCCAGCTGTGATCACGCTTTGTTTATACAACGAGTCCCTTGGAGGTGGAGACTTCCAGGATTGACGACGCGTGGTGACTAACCTCAATGTTCGACCAATCACAGCAGAGTGGGTGTGGTTATGGTCAACAAGATTTAATCTCAACAACACAAACACACTGATACAATAGTCACACATCACAACAACACACACACACTGATGATACAATAGAGTCACACATCACAACAACACACACACACTGATGATACAATAGAGTCCCACATCACAACAACACACACACACTGATGATACAATAGAGTCACACATAACAACAACACACACACACACTGATGATACAATAGAGTCACACATCACAACAACACACACGCACTGATGATACAATAGAGTCACACATCACAACAACACACACACACTGATGATACAATAGAGTCACACATCACAACAACACACACACACTGATGATACAATAGAGTCACACATAACAACAACACACACACACACACTGATGATACAATAGTCACACATCACAACAACACACACACACACTGATGATACAATAGAGTCACACGTCACAACAACACACACACTGATGATACAATAGAATTACACATCACAACAACACACACACACTGATGATACAATAGAGTCACACATCACAACAACACACACACACTGATGATACAATAGAGTCACACATCACAACAAGACACACACACTGATGATACAATAGAGTCACACATCATAACAACACACACACACTGATGATACAATAGAGTCACACATCCCAACAACACACACACTGATGATACAATAGAGTCACACATCACAACAACACACACACACAGTGATGATACAATAGGGTCACACATCACAACAACACACACACACAGTGATGATACAATAGAGTCACACATCACAACAACACACACACACAGTGATGATACAATAGGGTCACACATCACAACAACAACACACACACTGATGATACAATAGAGTCACACATCACAACAACACACACACTGATGAAACAATAGAGTCACACATCACAACAACACACACACTGATAATACAATAGAGTCACACATCACAACAACACACTGATGATACAATAGAGTCACACATCACAACAACATACTGATGATACAATAGAGTCACACATCACAACAACACACTGATGATACAATAGAGTCACACATCACAACAACACACTGATGATACAATAGAGTCACACATCACAACAACATACTGATGATACAATAGAGTCACACATCACAACAACACACTGATGATACAATAGAGTCACACATCACTACAACACACTGATGATACAATAGAGTCACACATCACAACAACATACTGATGATACAATAGAGTCACACATCACAACAACATACTGATGATACAATAGAGTCACACATCACTACAACACACTGATGATACAATAGAGTCACACATCACAACAACACACTGATGATACAATAGAGTCACACGTCACTACAACACACTGATGATACAATAGAGTCACACGTCACAACAACATACTGATGATACAATAGAGTCACACATCACTACAACACACTGATGATACAATAGAGTCACACATCACTACAACACACTGATGATACAATAGAGTCACACATCACAACAACATACTGATGATACAATAGAGTCACACATCACAACAACACACTGATGATACAATAGAGTCACACATCACAACAACACACTGATGATACAATAGAGTCACACATCACAACAACACACTGATGATACAATAGAGTCACACATCACAACAACACACTGATGATACAATAGAGTCACACATCACAACAACACACTGATGATACAATAGAGTCACACATCACAACAACACACTGATGATACAATAGAGTCACACATCACAACAACACACTGATGATACAATAGAGTCACACATCACAACAACACACTGATGATACAATAGAGTCACACATCACAACTACACACATTAGTTAACGGTGAGATCTGGTGATATATATTATAATTCCTGGTCCATACGTTGTGTGTCGACTGGATTCATTCAACCAGCACTGCTTTGATGTGAGTGTGTGTCCAGGACGAGGTTAATGGCGAACGTTGCATCAGGAAGCGCTTTAATTTGAAGAAGAAAAAAATCCCTATCAAATGGAAAAGGCGGATCGTTTGATGCGTCGTGTTGAAGCCCTGAGTGGGAAGACGGATCTTTGAAGTCGATATTCTGTGTCTGTATTTCTTTGAAAATGATTCTTGAAGTTTGGGCTAAACGCGGCCCTTGTACATATTAATGCTCGGCCATGTTGCTTTGATTCAGGTCTTCGTTTCCTGTTGGCGCCGCTGACTGATGGACGGCGCGGGTCATGTGACATGTTGTGATCATTTTCTCCTGCGCTAACGAATGTTGTTGTGTTGCTGAAGTTACACAATAATCATCTCACGTCTTTGATCGGACGCTTCAAACGAAGACATCAGATTATATTTTTCTCATTAACACGATTTGTTATTCGATCTTGATCATCTTTTAAGTTTGTTTGTGCAGCTGGTCGTCGACATGAAGAGCCAGAGAGACTCAAGTGTTCAGGAAACTGGTTTGTTTAATAATTGCATTGAAACAAAGAGTCTTTTGACGCAGAAAAACAAGAACATTTCCTTCTTTTTTGACTTTTGTCTTAAACTTTTGTTTTAGATTCTATTTCAATCGTTTCCATCTTTACAGGACAAGACACGTGACGACAAAGAGTCGCACAAACGAGAAGCAACAGAAACACGTGGAATAAAAAGAACAACACAATAGTATAACTGGAACGAGCAGTTTTTCCTGATATATTTCTAGTTAAAGTGGATTAAATATTAATCTTTGATTTGCTGTTTGTTGATTCAATATAAAGGAGTAAATGACCCCAAATATTCAAACAAACAATTAAACAGAATAAATCTGTGATTTTCTAGACAATAGCCCTCTCACACACACACAAACAAACACACACACACACATGATTGTTCGGTCAGAATAGGTTTTCAAAGAACATCAGCGTCAGAATTATTTTCATGACCAATTAGGAATGAGTTTTGTTAGCGTTGTGCAACATCACACAACAACTTTAACAGTCAAACAGTGCAGATTAAGAAAAACAAGGTGTGTGTTTGTGGTCAAGAGTCTTGTCGTCGAGGTGAAGAAACTGTGGTTCTGGTCCTGATTGACCGAAGCCTCCTGCCACGGTTGTGAGTTATACATTTGGAAGTTACTTTAGATTTTTTGAAGAAGGTGAAACATCGTTTTGGAGACTACAAACGTCTTTGCCCGCGTTGTAAACACTTTTTTTTATCACTTTCACAGTTGGAATCATTACTTGATCTTGGTGATGCTTTAACATAAACGGAGTGTTGTCATTGACTTGAGTGGCTTCAAACCGCTGCTGCTGCTGCTCTCGCATCCACCGTTAGCACCGAATGTGACTTGAGTTTGTGTCGTTTAAACTATTGTAACAGTTTATTTTCATGTCTTAACAATGAGTGAAAACACTTTGCAGCTGAATGTGGACAAAACTGAAACACTGGTGATTGCTCCTGATGATAAGATTCCAGGGTTGAGTCAGTACTTGGGTGACTTAGGTCAGTCTGTCAAACTGAGCCTGAGAAACCTGGGTGTTGTATTTGATAAAGACATGTCACTAATTCAACACTGTAGAAAACTGACCAGAAACTGTTTCCTTCAACTGAGAAAAATCTCTAAACTTAGGAAACTGTTGTCACAACATGATCTGGAGCTTGTAATCCATGCGTTTGTTTCTTCTCGTCTGGACTATTGTAACAGTTTGTTTTCATGTCTAAACAAGAAGGATGTGTCTCGCCTGCAGTTGATACAAAACTCTGCAGCGAGAATTCTGACCTGCTCAAGTAGAAGAACTCACATTTCTCCTTCAAACTCTTCACTGGCTTACAGTTTCTTTCAGGATCATTTAAAAATTCTGGTTCTTACATTCAGATCTATTCATGGTCAGACCTTCCATCAGTAGGATCTGATCCAGACTTACACCCCAGCTCGGGCTCTGAGGTCTGTGGATCAGAATCTACTGAAGACACTTTTATTTGTGCTCTGTTTGTCTTATGTTGTTTTGACCTTTTAAAGAACTTTTAACTGTGTATTGTTTTGTGGTTTAAGCGCTGGTCTGAGAAAGATCTTTAGAAAGAATCACTTGCTTATTTCAAAGACTGCTGATAACGTCACACCTTGACTTAAACAATACTGGTGAAAAGATTAAAGAAGAACAGAGTTGGTAGCACAAAACCCTGCTGTGGAAAACTTTACATTTCTGCCTTTTTGGAACCGAATGTTGCTGTTATTAGTCTGAGTGAGTCATGTTGGGGAAGCATGAGTCACGATCTCCATTAATCCCACTGTAATGCTGCTAAAATATATTGAGACATTTAATCACATTTGTTTATCAGGTTCGTTCCGTGCTTCACAGCCGTTGCTAAGTGATGCATAATGTCGAGGTTGTATGTTGAGAAGAGAGTTAAATAAATAAGTCGTGGTCTAAATGGAGTCTGGAACAAGAGCGATGAGCGGATCCTCCACGAGCGCCGGAGCGACCGCGGCTCTCGCCACCTGTTCCGCGCCCGGCCATCAAAAAGTCAATTTTATCTGAGATTTCGAACGGCAGACTCGTTCCAAGATGGATGACGGCGGATCCTAGAAATCTTGTTAGGAATACAGAATGGATTCTGCGGCCCCGAGGGTCGGACGTCCTGCTGCTTCTATAAAACACTGATTTTGTTTGGCCCAATAAAACACGCGCTCGTCTTCAGGTGAGAGGATTTTCTGCAGGTGTTTCTCAGAAATACAGTCTTGAAGCTGCTTTTATGGTCAGAATCATAAAAGAAAGATATTTTCTCTGCAGTAAAGTTTCGTCTCACCAACAAGTTCTCGCTCTTAGAGATTTAATTGAACCAACAACGAATAATTCTTACTCGCGTCGTAGGATTCTAAGCATCTACTCCAGTCTTTCACCTGTTTTTTTTTTCCTCCTCTTTTATTTCATCACCTCGACGACGACATGTCCTTCATCTCTTCCGTCTTTTTTTCATCGCCCTTTTTTAATCGCCTGTCAAATGATCTCCGAGACCAGTTTGATCCCGACTCGCTCTTTTCTCTCCCATCAACCTGTCAATTGCTCTTTATCTCTCATTCCACTGCTTTTTTATTCCATCTCTATTAAAATCACGGATTCTGACCACGTTTTTTTTTTTTAATTAATTACATTTATCTTCAGCTTTTTTTGTTAACACACGTGGTTTATGATGTTCATCTCAGATCGTCCACTACTTCTCTACGACATAAACCAATTTAGAAGTTATAGAATCTATTTTGAAAGAAGCTAAACGGGTGAGATGAAGGCCGATCACATGACCTCTGACCCTTGTCTCTATGTTAAGATTCTTGATGGCGTCCATTTTAATAATGTATCAAAATGTTCTTAAAAGTGGCATTTTTTAATACAAACCTTTTAGTTTTTAGTTGTGTTTCTTTATCAGCAGCGAGGACGTCACTCTTCAGGAGCCAGGGTCTCAAGCAGCTCCTTCACAAGACAGAGTCAATCAATTTGTTAATCTATTCATTTATCTTGCATTGGTTTCTTTAAGAATTGCATTTGGAACAATCTTTTGAAACACACACTCTTTGACTCACTTATGTCATCAAAAGTGGGCGGAGCTCTATCACGTCACATGACTCTGACTCCAGCTCTATGTTAGGATTATTGTCCAGCGTTTATTTCAAGTGTTTCCTTCTGTCCAGATGATGGAAGGATGTAAAAAGATCTTAACGTGTGTCTTTAAAAATACACCCTTTAGTTTTGACGCATGTTTCTTCACTACTTAAACCATTAGCAGGAGCCAGGGTCTCAAGCAGGCGAGTTCTTACACATGATGGAAAGCCAGAGTTGTTTTATTATTTGCATTTAAAACAACGAATTGATCTTTTGACACAGAGAGACACGGATGACTTGTATGCTTTTGTGTCTCACTTTTTTTATTTGTACTTCTGAGATGTTTGGAATGATGTCATCTAAGGGAGGAGCTCTATCACGTCACATGACTCTGAATGTTAAGATTCTTGTCCGGGATTTATTCCGAGTCTTTCCATCCGTCCCGGTGATGGAAGAGAAACCGTTCGTGAGTCCAAATGTACTTAGACGAGTGCATTTAAATATAAACCCTTTAGTGTCTAGTCATGTTTCTTTGGATGGAAGACTTAGAGTCAGGATGGACGTGAAGAAGTAAAGTGAACATGGATTATTGCCTTCAAAACAGACGGAAACATCTGAAAAGAGGCAGAATTGATGATGAAATTATTTCTAGGATGTGTTGTGAAGAAGCCACATGTGGATGAAGATTTATATCAAACTTTCTGTTGAACAACGTTAGGAGCCAGGGTCTCAAGCAGGCAAGATCCGACACAAACCCTTTAGTCTGTGTTTCTACCTCCATTAAAACCCAAGACATCAAATCTTCTCCGTATAAACGGATGCAGTCGTGACTCGACCGTTTCCTCTTCAGCGTTCCCACCGTTATTGTGTCGTCAGTGTTTTACTCTCGCTTCCCTTAAATGTCAGAACCGGCTCTTCTTCCTGCTGTCATTAGTACCTCGTCCTCACCTGTGCTTACAGTCTCCTTGACTCACGTCGTCTTCCCTCCGTCTGTCGGTTATTATTCCTTCCACACTCGCTTCATCTCTCATTGACAATTCTGTCTCTCTCGTGTCGACACCGTCTGTCACTCTCTTGGTCTCTTTACCAGCACAGCGGTTCCAGACACACACCTGTACCACACACACACACACACACACACACACACACACACACATCCCGCTCTCCCTCATTCGTATTCCACCCGTGTCAGTCTCCTTGGAGTTGTCTGAGGGAATCAAATCCTCCTTCAAATTCATCTTTTATTCCTTTTTTTCCTCCGCTCTGACTCAAGGTCTTTTTTGTATTCATGACTTTGTTGTGTTTTGGGGGAGTTAGTGAGTGTAATAGTTTGGGTAGATTTGTTGTTGCGCGCCCCAGGCTGAGCGATGCTGTCAAACTCGCTGTAGAAAAGAACATTCGCACGTGATGTTTCCACGTTCCTGACACCAAAGGAGATGTTTTTCTAAACATGTGTAACCGACGCATCCTTTTCTGTGACAGAGTCGAGGCGTTTTATTTTCATTTCACCAGAATTATTGACTCTTGTGTATATCATGATGCGTTTACGTCCATTTTTCTCCTTTTTTTAAATGAATCTAAAAAGCCAGTTTTTGAAGCATGTGAAGGGAAACTATATAATTAGAATTATTTTAACATTTTATTGACAACTGATGAACAACAAAGCAAGAACATAAGAACAATCTCCTCGTGTAGAAAAATAGAATAATCCAGTTAAAAAAAAACAGTTCTCAGTATTATCTTGACCTTTAAAGTATATATTTTATTGAGTAATGGTTTGATTGTTTAAGCGCTTTGTGACCCTGGTCTGGAAAAGTGATATATAAATACAAATTACTTACTTACTTAAATAAATACAAAATATATAATAATAATATAAGATAACTGTGCTGGACAACTCAAGAAAACTCTCCCGACAAAACAAGTTAAATAGATCAAATATGTAATAATAATATAAAAAAAAGTGTGTTTAACAAGTGTAGAAAAATAAAAGAGTTCATTCCCACAACAAAAAAAGTTAGATAAATTATATATAATGGTAATAAAATAATAAAACTGAACTCTCATCTCCTCAATGTGATCATATTCTTGATAATAATTCTGCCCGAACACATATTTAAGGTTAATCTCAACAACTTTGAGTGTGAAACACACAACATGTCATTTGAAGCACGTCAACATGTTTCGTCTAACAATAGCCGAGAAGTATTTCCCTCCGATGACATCACACTGTTATCATTATTTTTAATTAATGAGGTCTCAGCGAGATTGTGGAGGATTTGGAATTAATTGGCTCTATTTCAGTTTCCCTTCAGAGTTTTGTTTTGATGCACAAACTGTCAGAATCGACGCGGCTCAGGTCGTCACGAAAAACTCCCTCATCGTCTTCCTCGTGTCATTTCTTCATCTAGAAATGATCTTCTACAATCAGCCTTGTTTTCTGTTGAATCTTTCTTGTGGTTCAATGACGTGCTGGTCACCTGTTCCAGGAGTCCCTCGCCTATCAACGCTCCAGTTTAACCCGTCATTACGTTGTAACAACTGTCTGAGCTCCAGAGGAAATGGTCGTATTTTTATCTTTTCATCACCGGCAAACATTCAGTCCTGAAACGCTCCGTCATCAAACTTCTTCTTCCTTCCGATTGCTCTGCACTCGGTGAAGTCTTTCAGCCAAACACTGATATTTGGGCAGAAAACCCTTCAGGAAATGTGTGAAATCAAGTGTTGGAGTGTGAAACACTCGGAGAGGAGAGTCATCGGACGAGGTCGGGGTCTGAGCGAACTCTCCGTCACCTCGTCGCTTTATTAACGCTTTCATCGCTTCATCTCCACGCCATGGGTTCCGTGCTCCGACCAGAGGTTCGAAACGATACGTTCGTCACGGATCGAGAGGATGTGGACGAGATTAACCTTCAACGTTAATAAGATAAAATAATCTGCTCTAATTATTTGCAATTTTGTATCGACCATCTCTCTAATGTCAGGCTGAGTTAGCGCCTGATGTAAGTCACTGCAACAGCTCCGACTATTTACTCGCGCTAATGAAGAGAAGGACTTGGATTGAGTTTCAACTGAAGTATCGCCTGAAATCCTGTGTGAACCGAGGGACGGTTCGCTCTGAACTACGGGAGTGAAATAAACCTTTTTTTAAGTAGTTTAAATATAAACTTGCAAAAGTACAGCAATTCCTCTTGTTATCTTTATTCATAAGAGTAAGTAAGTAATTGTATTTATATATCACTTTTCCAGACCAGGGTCACAAACCGTGAAACAATCAAAACAATACTCAATAAAGTATATACTTTAAAGGTCAAGATAAAACTGATAACACAACAGGAGTTTCAGAAAAACAAGGAAAAGCCTGAACAAATAAAAACGTCTTGTTTCTTAGGAAGATGCTGGTTCAAATCCCAGTGTGGGTTCTGAGGCTACATTCATTCTGTGTGGAGAATTCAATATCTTATTGTTCATAACACAATTAGATGAATTTAAAACCAACAATAAGATAAAAAAAAAAACACCTGTGAGCAGTTTGATGGTTTTTCTCTGCTTTCTGGTTTCTTGTCAGGATTCCATCCGCTTCCTAAACTTCCAAGAGAAAAGATGAGCGTTCCAAGAACCGTGGCGGCCGAAGTTAATCATGTGAACAGGTGTTTGCTGTTCTCGCATGTTGCCGAGCGATTGAACCGTCATCCATCCGCTCACCAATCTATCCCTCACTCCGGGTCATCTCCCGGTGAGAGTTGACCTTTTATCCCGGAGGGAGCGAGCGACACAGACAGCAGCAAACCAAGCGAGAGAGGGAGTGTGTGTGTGTGTGTGTGTGTGTAAATGGGTCAATAATAACATACGGGGGGAAATAACCGCACACTTTTGTGTCTCTGAAAGTCCAGGAGTGGCTCGTGAGCCTGAAAGTATGTGAGCGTCGGCCCCGGTGTGTGTTTGGGATAATGTTGTCACTTTTGTGGGATGAGTGCAAAAGTGAAAAAAACGTTGTGGCTTCGTGTGTAAGGTGACGACAAATTGATATTTGCAGCGCAGAGGCTCTATGTGGTAGCCATGACAACCGCACGGTTGGTGGCGGTGACTGTTTGAATGCATTATGAAATCAGCGTGTATGTATAGATGCGCTTGTGTGTGTGTGTGTGCGTGTGTGTGTGTTAACCCGTGAGTTCATTAAGCTCACACAGTTGTTAATCACTGCGAACCACCGGATACATACACATATCGCAGCGTCCTACAGGTGTTTGGCACTTCAGCTTCGAGAGGAAGACCACACGGCTGCTCAAGTGGAACAGAAAGAAAAACATGTTTATATTCAGAGAAAAATACACTCTAACGTCGAGAACAATCGTAAGAGTTTAGTTAACGTCAAAGTCTCTCACTTTATTTCTTTGTCTATATTGACAAGAGACAGAACATTTTACCACTTTAAAAATGTGTTACAGTTACTAGTTATCTCTTCCAAAAGTAACTAGTTAGGAGGGAAAGTTACCTTTTGTTAACCATTTTTGTGATTAAACGATTGGAAAACAATGCAAGAAGAGTACATAAAATAAACAGATACAAAAACAAGTAAAATAAATAATGCGGTGAATCAACCAATACAGATTTTTGCCCATTTTATTTCCCCAAGAAATTAAACACAATTTTTCTTTCATTAGAAACCTAAATGAAATGAACAACAACTTTTAAAGGAAAATAAATAACAACAATACACAACTCAAAGTGTTAATTTATCTAAATATCTTGAAAACTTAAATAACGTTATTAATGGCATTCAATTATTCATTAAAAGAGAATCTCATCACCAGACAATCACTCCTCTTCTTACATGCAACTTTTTTTTAGTTACTTATTGAAAGATATTTTATTTTCTGTTGACGTGATGCAGGATCAGATACTTTCTCTGGTTAAATACAAAAGCTGTTCAACAGGAGCTTAAATCCATTGAATCGCAACATAAAAACGAGTGATGAATGGAAGCCTGAATTCAAAAGCAGCAAAGAGGGCGAGAGAAAACTTTACAGGCATTATTAATCGAAGCCAGATAGAGATTTAGTTATCGTTTGTTCTTGCCGTCTGTTAGTGTTTGATGTTGTCTTCGTTCAGCTTCTTTACATTGTTAATGGACTCTTCGTTCTTTCACTCTGTGAAGTCACTACAAAATATCTTTACAATAGAAGTTTGTGACGCGATCGTCGTCGGTGAAACATCGAGAAAATCACACATGCAGTTTCATCTTTCTCAGATTCACCGAAACGTGTGCGACTAACAAACAGGGATTCGTGAGAGATTCTCCGCAGGTCGTCTTCACTGCTCCTCGTCTATTCTAAATCTCACCGTGGAAAGCCGAGCTCGTCGCCGTCTGAGCGAGACGCTCACTTAAGGAAAAGCTATTCCAGCAACTTGTATCCTTGATCTGGTTCTCTTAGTCATGGCCGGGAGAAAAGAAAAGAGCCTTTTCGGCCCCAAAGAAACGTGAATAAGAAAATCGATTCCAAGTCACTCTGCTGTTCTTAGCATGCTGGGTCGGCTTTGTGAACGAGCAAGAATCCGTCTGAGCTTGACTTTTCGATTCCTTTGTTATCTACATAGATCAGCGCTGTAGCTTTGCTGCTTGATGGCTGCGGCTGAGAAGCGTGTCTGGTGTTCGATCAGCCAAAAAGGGCAGACGTCACTTCATTACTCATTCATTCATCCTCGCCGGCTGCTCCTTTCTGCCCAAACTAATGTGTCTTTGCCTCGATATCGGAGACTGTTGGAGACCGTGTTCTCCTCCTGTCGCTATCAGAACCATCTCTGACCAATCACTGTGTTAGTTCAATTAAATCAATTGTTGCTTTTGATGTTTTCATGCAGGTGTTTTCTCTCCTGCGCCCCAGAGTCACCTCCACGTGTGACTCTACGCTGATGATATCACGCGATATGATGGAGATGTTGGTCAGAAGTGACGACTTGTTCTACGACCGATCAAACTCCAGATATTCTGATTTGTTTTCTAAATTTAAAGCAGCTCTGGGTAGTTTGTGTACCTTAATATATATTTGTACTAAAATAACTCGTGATAACTAGTTGAATGACTCATACGGTGACTTGAGGTGTTTTCTATGGTTATTATTATCACTGTTAAAGTTCTTGATGGTGTGAACATGATACATATATGATATGGTTGTGGTGGGGGCGTGTATTACGGTACAAAAACAAAGTTTAAGTTATGTTATTTACAAATAAAGTTAAAGTTAAGTTATTTACAAAAAAAAACAAAGTTATGTTATTTACAAAGAAAAACAACAAAGTTAAAGTTATATTAGTTACAAATAAAGTTAAAGTTAAGTTATTTACAAAGAAAAACAAAGTTAAAGTTAAGTTATTTACAAAGAAAAACAAAGTTAAAGTTAAGTTATTTACAAAGAAAAACAAATTTTAAAGTTTAGTAATTTAAGGTAAGGTAAGGTAAAACTTTACAAACAAAAAAAAGTTAAAGTTAAGTTATTTACAAACAAAAACAAAGTTAAAGTTAAGTTATTTACAAAGAAAAACAAAGTTAAAGTTAAGTTATTTACAAACAAAAACAAAGTTAAAGTTATGTTATTTACAAACAAAAACAAAGTTAAAGTTATGTTATTTCCAAACAAAAACAAAGTTAAAGTTAAGTTATTTACAAACAAAAACAAAGTTAAAGTTATGTTATTTACAAACAAAAACAAAGTTAAAGTTATGTTATTTACAAACAAAAACAAAGTTAAAGTTAAGTTATTTACAAACAAAAACAAAGTTAAAGTTATGTTATTTACAAACAAAAACAAAGCCGTCACATACTATTTCATTACAATGATTCATGACCTCATCATATCATCCTTCATTCATCAATGGAAGTCTAGAAATGGAAAATTCTTCCAACAAACCGGGACATGAAAACTTTTGACACGTTTAGCAAGTGCTCATGGGTAATGTAGTCTCGCGCCGGGGTAAACACGACCACTTTGGTCCACTGGCGTCGCTCGACTAAAAATCACATAGAGCTGCTTTAATGGCAGGAGACGTCGACCGAGTCCGATCAAAAGCAACAACAATAATAACAAGATTATAATATCATTTATTCTAAATGGTTTGTATTTGTTTGTTTGAAGTATTCAGTCCAGTACTACTTCCAAGGTTTATTCCAATATATTAGCATAACAGTGAGATGTTCGTCTTCCAGAAGAAGCTACATTCACGAAAGGAAAACTTGTTTGTGGACCTTCATGGTTTGGAATCAAGTGGTTTCAAGCAAACAGTTTTGAGTGAATGATTCCTTTATGTTTCTCGCTCCGAAAACACAATATTTTCATTGAAATACGTCACAGTATCATCAGGCGTCGATGAGACGACTTGTTATCAGAAGGAAAAGTTGTTTTCTGTCGGTTCGTGGAGGAAGTTTTTCTTTGTTCGACTTCTACCCTTCCCTTCATTAAGTTCTTCTTCAGCTTCTCACTCTCTTTGAAGCTCTCAGGACTGAGAAGAGTTTTGAGTTTGATACGAAGAAGAATGAATTCTACGGCGGTTTGTTTGTTCAATAATATGAACGTGTTTGATCGAGTGTGTTGTTCGCAGGCGGATCATTAAATAATCTGATCAGCTGCTAATAACCATTTTGTTGTCGTGTTAAAGCTCAAGTTTGGATGAAAAGTCATTTTCTTCTTTTGCAACGACACGTCAATTGTCAGAGTTTCTGCCAGAAATAACTGGGACAATAATTCTGCCACTTATCAGGGAAACGATCTGGACCGCGAGCTTCTTTATTACTGATCCACTCGAATTAAAACGGGTCGGAACGATCCATCCTGACATCCCAGAACCTCCAATTAATATGTAAATACATCCGTCACTTTCATGCATGTTAATGATCTGCATGTTTCTCCTCCTGACGGGAGCTTCATCCCATCCCGGCCCCGGACCCTCCATCTGGAGATGAAGTGACGGCTCATTTCCAGATGCAAAGTATCAAACGGAGCCGACAAATATAATCTTGCTGCTGGAATTAGAAAGTGAGACCCGATGACACTGACCTTTGAGTGATGCCGGGAAATGATCAACGCAAGATTAGGAAAATAGAGCCACATTCCTGCAACGCTTTCCTGCAGGAATATATGAATCCTGTTTTCTTAGAACACGGGTTATGGTTATCAAGCGGTGGCTCTTGTGTGCGTCATGATAAGAAGGTTATTATGAAGATGAAGCAGGTCTTCATAGAAGTTCTTACACTAAAACTATTGTCATGTTTGTCCAAACAAGTTTAACTTCAGTTGAACCAAGGAAGAGGAACATTGAAGAAAACAAGGTTATTTTATTCCATTTTTCTTTTCCACTGGAGTGTCTCTTAAGAGTCCAATCTTTCTTAAGTCCTTCTTTTCCAATATCCTTTTTCTACCGTCTTGAGAAGAACTCGTGAAAATAACATCCATTCAGAAGCAAACGATCGAGTTTAGATGAAGAACGAGAGAAGGTTGTGTTCAGTCGTAAAGGGAATGGATGGACGGATGGATGGATGGATGGATGGATGGATGGATGGATGGATGGATGGATGGATGGATGGATGGATGGATGATGGATGGATGGATGGATGGATGGATGGACGGATGGATGGATGGATGGATGATGGACGGATGGATGGATGGACGGACTGATGGATGGACGGACGGGCGGATGGATGGATGGATGGATGGATGAAGTTTTGTTCCCGCCTGCAGTCCGGAGCTCCAGGTCACAACCCCAAGAACACCATCACGGACAAAAGTGGCGTCAGGTGTGTGAGAGTCTCAGGTGTGTATGTCAGGTGTGAGTCTCAGGTGTGTGTGTCAGGTATGTGTGAGTCTCAGGTGTGTGTGTGTCAGGTGTGTGTGTCAGGTTTGACTCTCAGGTGTGTGTGTGAGTCTCAGGTGAGTGTGTCAGGTGTGAGTCTCAGGTGTGTGTCAGGTGTGTGTCAAGTGTGTGTGAGTCTCAGGTGTGTGTGTCAGGTGTGAGTGTGTCTCAGGTGTATGTGTGTCTCAGGTGTGTGTGTGTCATGTGTGTGTGAGTCTCAGGTTTGTGTGTGTTTCAGGTGTGAGTCTCAGGTGTGTGTGTGAGTCTCAGGTGTGTGTGTGTCATGTGTGTGTGAGTCTCAGGTTTGTGTGTGTCAGGTGTGTGTTTCAGGTGTGAGTCTCAGGTGTGTGTGTGAGTCTCAGGTGTGTGTGTGAGTCTCAGGTGTGTGTGTGAGTCTCAGGTGTGTGTGTCATGTGTGTGTGAGTCTCAGGTTTGTGTGTGTCAGGTGTGTGTGTCAGGTGTGTGTGTGAGTCTCTGGTGTGTGTGTCAGGTGTGAGTCTCAGGTGTGTGTGTGTGAGTCTCAGGTGTGTGTGTGAGTCTCAGGTGTGTGTGTGAGTCTCAGGTGTGTGTGTGAGTCTCAGGTGTGTGTGTGTGAGTCTCAGGTGTGTGTGTGTGAGTCCCAGGTGTGTGTGTGAGTCTCAGGTGTGTGTGTCAGGTGTGAGTCTCAGGTGTGTGTGTGTGAGTCTCAGGTGTGTGTGTGAGTCTCAGGTGTGTGTTTGAGTCTCAGGTGTGTGTGTGTGAGTCTCAGGTGTGTGTGTCAGGTGTGTATGTGAGTCTCAGGTGTGTGTGTCAGGTGTGAGTCTCAGGTGTGTGTGTGTGAGTCTCAGGTGTGTGTGTGAGTCTCAGGTGTGTGTGTGTGAGTCTCAGGTGTGTGTGTGAGTCTCAGGTGTGTGTGTGAGTCTCAGGTGTGTGTGTGAGTCAGGTGTGAGTCTCAGGTGTGTGTGAGTCTCAGGTGTGTGTGAGTCTCAGGTGTGTGTGTGAGTCTCAGGTGTGTGTGTGTGAGTCTCAGGTGTGTGTGTGTGTGAGTCTCAGGTGTGTGTGTGAGTCTCAGGTGTGTGTGTGAGTCTCAGGTGTGTGTGTGAGTCTCAGGTGTGTGTGTGAGTCTCAGGTGTGTGTGTGTGAGTCTCAGGTGTGTGTGTGTGAGTCCCAGGTGTGTGTGTGAGTCTCAGGTGTGTGTGTCAGGTGTGAGTCTCAGGTGTGTGTGTGTGACTCTCAGGTGTGTGTGTGAGTCTCAGGTGTGTGTTTGAGTCTCAGGTGTGTGTGTGTGAGTCTCAGGTGTGTGTGTCAGGTGTGTATGTGAGTCTCAGGTGTGTGTGTCAGGTGTGAGTCTCAGGTGTGTGTGTGTGAGTCTCAGGTGTGTGTGTGAGTCTCAGATGTGTGTGTGTGAGTCTCAGGTGTGTGTGTGAGTCTCAGGTGTGTGTGTGAGTCTCAGGTGTGTGTGTGAGTCAGGTGTGAGTCTCAGGTGTGTGTGAGTCTCAGGTGTGTGTGAGTCTCAGGTGTGTGTGAGTCTCAGGTGTGTGTGAGTCTCAGGTGTGCAGAGGATTGAACAGGATGGTCAGTGACAGAATGTGAACACGGAGCAGGAGAGAGAGAGAGAGAAAGAAAGGGCGAGTGAATCATTCCCTGGACAGACCACCTCGACAGCGTGATATCAGATGCATTATTTGATGATTGGATCGCTGGCTACAAAAGCTGATAGATCTCCGCCTGAAATTGATTTCTGTCTCGATGTGACACACACACACACACACACACACACACACACACCCACACACACACACACACACACACACACACACACACACACACACACGTCTAGGAGACAGACAGCCAGAAACTAATTACCAGTTCACAGAGCGGCTGAGAAAGCTCAACCTCAATGAAAACACCTGAAGGACTGGCGACGAGAGACAAAATAAATTGCGAAATTAATGTTCCATTATGGCGGCGTGTGTGTGTGTGTGTGTGTGTGCGGCTGCTATTTTCACGGAGACTGATGATTTGATCGCCCGCGGGGTCACTTTGCCTCTTTTTTTCAGGGGCAATGAAAGTTGCGCCGAATATTGGAAAACAAACACCCAGACGGGGAAAGGCTAAGAAGTGTTTAATTCCAACCATTGTTTACCATATGAAACGAGCAAATAGTTTTCTCGCGCGGCTCTTGGTATTAATTTGATTTGTTATGAGTCGCATTGTCGTGCAGGAGCGGGTGAGCGTGACGTGTGTGTGTGTGGGGGTGTGTGTGTGTGTGTGTGTGTGTGTGTGTGTGTGTGTGTGTGTGTGTGTGTGTGTGTGTGTGTGTGTGTGTGTGTGTGTGTGTGTGTGTGTGTGTGTGTGTGTGTGTGTGTGTGTGTGTGTGTGTGTGTGTGTGTGTGTGTGTGTGTGTGTGTGTGTGCGTGCGAGGGTTTTAATATCAGCCTCTTCTGAAAGGGTTTGTTTATGTGGCACAAAAACAGCGTCTCACGTCTGAAATAGGAGTCAAAGAGCAGCGAGCCATCAGGACACAGCACTCCAGACATCAATCATCATTTCATATCGCCCTCTTTTTACAGATGAACCGCCGACCCGCGGTCACACCCGGGGCCGGAGGGAGGCTCGTGCGGCCCCGAGGTAAGAGCTCGCCAACACATGCACGACTGTTCGACTTTTGTTTGAATCATTGTCTTGTTTAGATTCAATTCAGTGGTGAGAGATGTAAATACAGGGAACATTTAAGATCCAATTTCAAGTGTCTTATCTTAACAAAGTTATCTCAAGACACGTTACAGTTGAAGTTATGTTTTGATTGTTTAAGCGATTGTTTGTGACCCTGGTCTAGAAAAGTGCTCCATAAATATAAATTACTTACTTATAGTGGAGAAAGAATGAAACATATCAACTCAATAATGAGTAAAACACATTGTGGCGTTGGCGAGGAAAACTTCCTTTTTGATGGCAGAAACCTGGAGCAGAACCAGACTCATTGTTGACGGCCTCCTGCTGTGACCGGCTGGAAGGAAGGATTGGGGGGAGACAGGTGGATGGAAAGAAGAGTGAGGGAGGACACAATGAGAGAAAGGAGGAGAGAAGAGTGAGGGAGGATACAGTGAGAGAAAAGGAGAGAAGAGTGAGGGAGGATACAGTGAGAGAAAAGGAGAGAGAAGAGTGAGGGAGGATACAGTGAGAGAAGAGCAGAGAAGAGTGAGGGAGGATACAGTGAGAGAAAAGGAGAGAGAAGAGTGAGGGAGGATACAGTGAGAGAAGAGCAGAGAAGAGTGAGGGAGGATACAGTGAGAGAAAAGGAGAGAGAAGAGTGAGGGAGGACACGGTGAGAGAAAGGAGGAGAGAAGAGTGAGGGAGGACACGGTGAGAGAAAAGAAGAAAAGAGTGAGGGAGGATACAGTGAGAGAAAAGAAGAAAAGAGTGAGGGAGGATACAGTGAGAGAAAAGGAGAGAAGAGTGAGGGAGGATACAGTGAGAGAAAAGAAGAAAAGAGTGAGGGAGGATACAGTGAGAGAAAAGAAGAAAAGAGTGAGGGAGGATACAGTGAGAGAAAAGAAGAAAAGAGTGAGGGAGGATACAGTGACAGAAAAGAAGAAAAGAGTGAGGGAGGATACAGTGAGAGAAAAGAGGAGAGAAGAGTGAGGGAGGATACAGTGAGAGAGAAGGAGAGAGAAGAGTGAGGGAGGATACAGTGAGAGAAAAAAGGAGAGAAGAGTGAGGGAGGATACAGTGAGAGAAAAGAGGAGAGAAGAGTGAGGGAGGATACAGTGAGAGAAAAGGAGAGAAGAGTGAGGGGGGATACAGTGAGAGAAAAGGAGAGAAGAGTGAGGGAGGACACAGTGAGAGAGAAGGAGAGAGAAGAGTGAGGGAGGATACAGTGAGAGAAAGGAGGAGAGAAGAGTGAGGGAGGATACAGTGAGAGAAAGGAGGAGAGAAGAGTGAGGGAGGATACAGTGAGAGAAGAGTGAGGGAGGATACAGTGAGAGAAAAGAAGAGAGAAGAGTGAGGGAGGATACAGTGAGAGAAAAGAAGAGAGAAGAGTGAGGGAGGACACAGTGAGAGAGAAGAGGAGAGAAGAGTGAGGGAGGATACAGTGAGAGAAAAGGAGAGAAGAGTGAGGGAGGACACAGTGAGAGAGAAGAGGAGAGAAGAGTGAGGGAGGATACAGTGAGAGAAAAGGAGAGAAGAGTGAGGGAGGACACAGTGAGAGAGAAGAGGAGAGAAGAGTGAGGGAGGATACAGTGAGAAAAAAGAGGAGAGAAGAGTGAGGGAGGATACAGTGAGAGAGAAGAGGAGAGAAGAGTGAGGGAGGATACAGTGAGAAAAAAGAGGAGAGAAGAGTGAGGGAGGATACAGTGAGAGAAAAGAAGAAAAGAGTGAGGGAGGATACAGTGAGAGAGAAGAGGAGAGAAGAGGAGAGAAGAGTGAATACATGGTCAGAGGAAGTAGTTAATAATAATTTAATAAAAATTGTCACTTGTTTGTAAGATGTTGTTATAGAAACAATATCAAAATTAGGGTAAAAACAGATAAATCCCAAATTAAAAAACATTTAATCAGTTTATTTTTAAATAAATGACTCACTAGTTTCAAATTGTCACTTGTTTATAACAAAAAATGATGTGACGGTAAATAGAGGCTTTGAAGTCTTAACTTTATTTATTGAATAATAGTCACTTGTTATAAAAGTTTATTTCATTTTTGTTCATTTTTGACACTTGTTGTCTTTTAGATGTTTATTCATGTGATAAGATGTGTTTCTATACTTCAAGGTCACTCTCATCCAAGTTTCTTCGCAGACAAAACCATTTCCTGTTGTCGTCGTCGCTCTCAAAGTTTTGACGCCGTCGTCGCGGCGACGAAGGGTCTGGAGGTCGCGGGGTCACGGCGCTCGTTGGCTCGCGGGACAAACCAATCTAGGAAATCAATCATGTTTCATCAGGAGAACTTCTGCAGGTCGAAACTCCTGCTGCCAGAGGTCACTCTGAGCAACGCCAGAGGTCACCTCGTCACACACACACACACACACGCAACTTCCTGTGCGGACGCCACGCCTGTCAATCAAGTGGAACCCCTTGAATATCTACTTCAAGTTACGTCACAGGTGTGTGTGTGTGTGAGACCAGCAAACATGTGGCTGCAGGTGAAGCTACGGAGGTGATGATGCCCAGTTGTGTGTACATGTGTGTGTGATAGGTCCGGTGTGTGTGTGTGTGTGTGTGTGTTGGGGGGGGGGGGGGTACATCTGTCAGAACTCTTCTGTCACACTCTGTAATGATCAAAGCTCACCCTGGGACCCCCTACCGTACACACTCTCACGGGCAGCCGACTGGACAGGAATTGCTCAGCCATGCAGTGGAGTCTCCACACGAGTCTCCAACACACGCTCCTATATTTTCCTCTCTTTCATCTCCACACTTTCTTATTTTATACTTCTTTATTCTTCGTTATACTTCCATATAGCGAACGCAGCAACTTTTCTTGGCGGCACTTGTTTTCGCTGGTGTTTCCTCGTCTGCAGGCCCGGCTTTGTTTTCTGCTCGTCCTGCTGTTTCTCCGCCTGTTGTTTGTTTGCAACACAGTCTTCAAGGCACGACTGTTGAGTTCCACGCTTTCCTGCTCGCAGAATGAAGTGATGAATGGAGGAGAAAACGGTTGTTTCTTTCCTCTAATAAGGCACATTTTTATAAAACAACATCTCAGCAGCGTCACTTTTGTTGCTCAGAATAACCTCCTAAATGTACGAGGTGTGAGTCGGTACTTAATAATGTTTAATACGCGACTCGTTCTCTATGAATACACGCGTGAATCAGTCGTTTATCAATAGTTAGGTGAGTTTAGGTAGAACTTTATTGATCCTCAGCAGGTCTCCTTCGGGAAATTCTTTTTTTTTCCAATTATCCACAGAAAATACAGCAATTATTCATAAAATAAGAACAAAGAGAAATAAAGAGAAAGAACAAAATGATACAATCTAAGTCTAAAGATAAAGATAAAGAACAAAGATCAAAGAAAAATAACAAAAACCATGGATACAAAGACTAATAAAAATAATAATAATATAATATATAATATAAGTAAGTAAGTAAGTAAGTCATTTTTATTTATAGAGTGCTTTTCCAGACCAGGGTCACAAAGCGCTTAAACAATCAAAACAATATTCAATAAAGTACATACTTTAAAGATCAAGATAATACTGATAACACAACAGGAGTTCCAGAAAATCAAGGAAAAGCCTGAACAAATAGAAACGTCTTAAGATGTTTCTTATAGGAGTCAGTAGATCCATCATCATAATAATTTATATATATATATATATATATATATATATATATATATTTATATATTATATAATAATATTAGTTGATATGTGTTTCACGTTCTCAACTGTTCCTGGTGATGAAACCATTCAAACACATTTCTTGAGCTTCTTGTTGTGGTTTCTTGTTTTGGTTTCTCTGCAGTTTCTCTCTGTTCTTATCAAACGGACACTCGAGCGATTGGACTGGAGTTTCTCTCGACTGAAGCCTCGCGTCGTCAAAGTGCCTCCAACATCCTTTTAGAGTTTGAGTCGTCGAGCGAAGTCGAGGCAGAGACGAGAGTCACTCTGACTTCACCCGAGAGAAGGTCTCTCTAAACCCTGGTCCTGTAGACCACGACGCTCACACCTGCTCGGACAGAGACGTCATGAATGTGCAAAGCAGCTGTTTCATGAGCTGCCAAGCCAAGCCTCGCGCGGAGACGCCAGATGTTGGTTGCCATGGTTGCGTCTGATTGTGGGAACGCTGTCGTCTGATATGATGCCAAACTGATTCAAAGGGTTTTCCTTTTGCTTCCGGTGAGTTAGTTCAGGTAGTTTTGTTGTGGTTAACCAGCGGGTGAACTTTGACATGTCAGTTCAAGCGATTTTAAGTTAGTAATTTATAGTTATAGAGCTTTTCTAGACCAGGGTCACAAAGCACTTTAACAATAAAAACAATACTCTATAAAAGATATACTTAAAAGGTCAAAACAACACAGAAACAAGCACAAGAGTCTCAGAAAATCAAGAAAAGCACGAATAAAAATGTCTTAAGATGTTTCTTGAAGTTGAATTGTTCAAAATTGACTTTTGTTGAATCTACTCTGTTTGGTCTCGTGCTCGAGTCGCCTTCGTCCATTTTAAATGTGTTTACAGGATTCATTTCTGCGAATTAAAACTTTTACAAATGTATACAGACACGACTGAAACATGTGTTTAAATTCTAGTTGTTATTTAAGTTAAATGTTCCATTTCTGGCCAGAATTACACACATTGTTGTTCAACTGTTATAAAAAATATAGCCATGTTTTGTTGAACTTGTTTGAGAACCTGAATCCAAACTCAACGATTATACAAAAGTATTTTGACACAGAGAAGTAATAAAAGATAAAGACAAAACTAATGTATCCTGTGATAATAAACACTAAACAGAAACAGAAAACACAGAGATGAGTTTAAAAGTGTTCACAGCTACTGATGCAAAGTCATGAATATCTGTTGAGTTTATATTCTTGTTAGGTTGAGTCTCTTTCTTCCGTCAGTCAAACGAGATGAAGCAGATTCCAACGTCGGAGAATAAAATACAAACAGAGTGTCTTCGCTTAAACTCAAACAAAGAAAGGATTTTAAAGTCATTTTACTCGTACAAGGAGAGTAAATACAGAACATACATCACCACGTTCGCACTTCTCTCTGAAGTTTTTTTTTTGTCTTTTCAGACGAAGAGAAACCGTCGTCATCTGGACAAACGTTCCTCCCTGTTACTCCGAAAAGAACGGATTACCTTGAAAATAACTCTTCGTCGACACGAGGGTGAGTCGATTATTCACGGTTTGAATTTCACAGATTCAATTTAATGACAGTAAATGTTGAGTCTCTTTTTCATTTTAAGTAAATAACAAATCCATAGCAAAAGTGGTTCCAGAGAACCTGCAGTCGAGGTTGAATTCCTGAGCCTCGGACTGTAACACGCACACAATCACAAATACACAACTACACACACACACGAGTTTAGATCCAAACCGTCAGCTTTGTTTGTTGTTCAAACGGCTGCTGCTCCCGTCAACAACGTGTCGGAGGAGTTTAAGATAATGACACAAACATCACTCTAACGTTTTAATAAATCATGAATTTACTTCAGATCAGTAGAAAATAAAGACGTAAACCTCGAGTCTTTATTTTTCTTCTCCAGGATAAAACTTTCCTCCCGTTCTTGTTCTCCCAAAACAATATGACGATAAGCCGTGAATCTCCCGGAGCAGCCGTTTTTTAAAGCTGCGTCATATTAATATACGTGTGCGCATCCGTCAGCCGCCGGCGCCGCAGCCCACCTGAAGGAATCTCATTAGTGGTGACTTCAGCTTGAACTCGTCTGATGTCTGCGCTGTTATTTCTCAATTTAACTTCATATTCTTCACCCACTTAAAAGAACCCTTTCCCTCCGAACTGCTGCCTCGGCTCGCGAGGGTCATTTCCCTAAAACCCCCGGATCCAGAGCCGACGGCTCACCGGGTTGGAGCCCTAGAGCCGCCCGGGGCTGATGGTGCAGGGCAGCAGAACAAAGGGCGACACAGAACCAGGGACAGATAGGATAAAAAGAGCAGGAGTGGATCCTAGAGAGGACGATTAAAGAAAGAAAAAGCCTGCTAGTCATCGGCTCTGTGGCGCTGAAATCCCCTCTCTCAGCGCTCTGGCTGGGGAACAGGCAGCGAGCCACAATGGCCAACAGATTTTCCCTGGATTTGCAGCACAAAGGGTGGGCAGGCGTCCACTCGATAACCCCCCAACAAGCTCCCCGACCCCAGGGTCCTCCTGACCGTAGACGTGAACCTTTGACTGGAGAGTCGATTGGTCCTTGTTCTGCACATGATACTCTTGTTATACTTCATCACGTTATTCTAACGTATATTTCCTGGTGATATTTTACATGGAAAGATACTTTATTGATCCATAAATACATGTAAAGACGATCAAAATAAACACATACAAAACATACTTAAATACAACAAACTTCTTAGATTCTAAATATTACTTTATTCATTTTATTTCTATTTTACTTTTCTTTTACTTTGACTTATTTGACATTGATATGAGAATTTTTATGTCATACTTTTAGGGTTTTTGTTTAATTAATGTAGCTAGAAATGTGAATTTCTCTCTTCTTTGGACACATCGCTCTCTCACGAGGCCAGTTCACCGACAAACACGGTTCGTTTTGACATTTAAACATTTTAAAATACAAGAAAACTTGTTTTCCTCTTCAGAAAATGGGTCAGATCATGGTTTAAATACAACCGTCTGTACCGACTAGGAGGCGAAGTCCAAATGGCCCAACAACAAGCTGGACTCCTGTCCAGGGTGTCCCCTGTCTCTTGCCCCAAGCAGCTGGGATAAGCTCCAGGTTATTAATAGTTTTTTTACTCTTTTACTTTTTTGGATTTCAATTTTTTACCTTCACTGAAATGTAAGAAATTGTATCTTCATGTTTTGTTGAAGATTGAAATAGACCTTTTCAGCTTTTTATCTTGATCAATATTTTATCGACATTATTGGTTTGATTTGTCAAAATTTAAACCTTTTTTTTGTTTAATTTAACTTGTATTTCTACATAAAAACTTTTCTCTTTTTATCCGCCGGACAAATGTTGACGTTAAAACTGCTGGGGATGGTTTCTAAATGGCTCTTTACACATGAACCCTTGTGTCGTCTCTGGGTCAAGGTGACCCGAAGCCAGGGAGGGGGTCATTGACCTTGACCCTGAGACAACACAAAGGGATACCACAAACACATTTCTTTTTCCAGGCCTACGGGTCACCTTGACCCTGAGAGGGTTAAAAGTAAAATGTATTTCTGCAACAACTTCTGTTACTTTCACGAAGACTCTTTACTGACGGTGACAACATACGAAATACTCCTGGATCAAGTCCGAGTTTTTACTCTTGGATTCCATCTGAAGATGATCCTGAAACTGATGTATTGATTTCAAACATCGTGTTTACATGGTTTACAGAACCGGTCGTGGACGTCGGTTCCAGTAGCAGCAAACGTTCACGCAGAGCAACATTGTTCAGAGAAGAACCTTCTGACCCATTTCCTGTCTCCACTCGGTTAGTTTTCGGGGGAACGCCGGGCTGAGGCTGATGGCGTCTGATGGCGTCTGATGGCGTCCAGGTGTTCGCCGCACTCGTGTCGGACACTCTCATCCGTCTGGTCTCACGCAATTAAACAATGGGAGCGTTGAGCTCAATTAATGACTAATGCTTAATGTTTCGGGAGCGGTTATGGTCCGGGGCGGGGGGGGGCGGGAGCAGGTGGCTAAGTGAAGCATCAGCTCCGCCAACTTGCTGCTGCCGACGGTGTGTGTGTGTGTGTGTGTGTGTGTGAGAGAATGACTTTAATCACCCAGATTGTGCCTCTTGTCATATTGCCATGACTGCGCTGGTAATTGCGGCGCCGCTCTGGCCGGCGTTTGTGCGACGAGCCGCCAGGCGGAGGCTCAGCCACCGGTTCAACCCTTCAGAAGTGGACGTCTGAAGGTCTCCCACATAAAGCATCCAGAGGTTGATTAGAGGAAGAAAAAAACCTGCTGTAATTCCTTCGGTGCAATCATCGCGAGACGGAGATTGAAACCCAGCGAAAGAGATTAAAAAAAAGTCACACCAGAGAGAAGCGTCTTCCACTCTGGCGGGGGGGAAACTCTGAGGTCCCTCGAGGACGATCTCAGGCTTCATCGCAGATATTCCTTTATTCAGGCTTTGATGAAGAGATAAGTCGAGCCAATCATCCGTCTTTAAAGGAGAATTGATTCTATGATTGATTCAGACGGGACAGCGAGAGACTCTTTCCTTCTGGAGCCGACGTTGGAGATTAGAGTGTCGACAAATACACGTGGAATACTTACGTAGGAAGGTGTCGTCGGGTCTTCTTGGATCCATCTGTGGCCCTGACCAGGAAATGTTCTTCTATTGGTGGCACATCTTGTTACTTGGGAGGGATTTTTGTTGTTGTTTGGAAAGTTTAGTTACTCGTATCTGCTGCTCAGAGTCTTGTGATGATCTTCTGTCACACTTGAGTCAGTAAAACCAAGATTTATTTTCTTTCTCTGACATGTAAAAACTCTCCTGACTCACATGAAGTAAATGTTCTCCAAGATGCAGTAAATTCCTCATCATGACCATGTTTTACACTCTATAAAGTTGCTCTGAAATCTGGGCGAACGAAAGGTTACGAGAGTCTGTTATCATTTAATAATGGCTTCACTCCTCCTCCTGCTGAAATCATGCCCCACTTTGTTTATACAACGAGTGGAGGTTGAGACTTCCCGGGTTGATGACGTGCGGTGACAAACCTCCACGCTTGACCAATCACAGCAGAGTGGGCGTGGTCACAGTGTTTTCAGAGGCAAATCAACACATTAGTTCAACTTTAAAGTAACGTTGGCTTCTGTTGAACATTTTAATTGAATCAATAACTTCCTACAAATATTCTATAAAAAGCTTGTGAACTTCGTTTAAAAGAGTTTAATGTCGATGTCTCTCAAAATGAATCGTCAAGTTTAATATTTAACTCAAGTTCTGCCTTTTTTTGCTTCATTTTTTGGACGTTAAAAACAAGTTTTACGGAAATGTGTTTTTGTTTTTTTTCTAAACTGCAGCTCCTTGGACAGTCACAGCGTCTCCTTTGGTTTTTCACCATCATAACCAACTTGCGAATGAACTTTCCCTCGTGTGACGACACTGAACACGTGTCTGTTCTTCTCCGTGAAGGTGAAACCTCTTGTAAACGTATCCTCAACATTTACCCGACACGCCTTCAACTCTTCCTAATAGTTTCTGTGAAAATGACCAAAGCCAGGAAAGTAAAAGTTAAAAAGAAAAGCGTTAATTCCCGTAGTATAGTTATCGATCATAACTCTGGCTTTTGATATGTGCTGGTAGAAGCGCTGCTCTCACGGAATATCAATGAAGTCCCACTGACAGGCTGATAGAACGGGAATATCATCAAGGGCCTTTTCATATTTCATGTTTTTCTATCGCGGCCTTTTCTTTTCTCTAGTGCTCGATTCTGATGATTTTCATTTCTCTTCTCTTTCTTGCCTATTTCAGTCTGTTCCCACCCAAGGTCTCGCAACAACGACGCTCTCCAAAATAATATTCCTCCAGAGCCACTGAGTGGACACAAAGAGTCTTCACACCCGCCTGGTAATTGAATGTATTCTGTTTCTTAGTCGCGCTGACAACGGTCCGATTGAACGGCGACTAATAAGGAAAGTTTTTGATCCGTTTCTTTTGTATATTAACTTTGAATTTCAAGAGTAAAACCTTGTTACTTTGGTGATGGACGTTCCTACTTTTGTTCTTGTTGAACAACTCAATTACAACTTCAATCCAGGTGTGTCAGAAGAATCTCACCCTTTATTCAAAAATCCATCCTGAAAATCTAGAAAAGAACTGCAAGATAAAAAAAGATATACTATTTTTCTTATGTTGTGTCTTATGTTATGTTGATCTGTTTTAAACTAATCTTTGTAGATGGATGGATGGATGGATGAACAACGGATGGATAGATGATAGCTGTATGGATGGGTGGATGGATGGATGGATGGATGGATGGATGGATGGATGGATGGATGGATGGATGGATGGACGGGCAGGTGGGTTGGTTGGATGGATGGATGGATGGACGGATGGATGGACGGGCGGGTGGGTGGGTTGGATGGATGGATGGATGGATGGACGGGTGGGTGGGTGGGTTGGATGGATGGATGGATGGATGGATGGATGGATGGACAGGCGGGTGGGTGGGTGGGTGGGTTGGGATGGATGGATGGATGGATGGATGGATGGATGGATGGACGGGTGGGTGAGTGGATGGACAGATGGATGGATGGATGGATGGATGGACAGATGGATTGACGGATTGACGGATGGATAGACGGATGGAATAATGGATGGATGGACGGACGGACGGAAGGATGGAGGAATGGATGGATGGGAGGACAGATGGATTGACGGGTGGATGGATGGATAGACGAACGGATGGATGGATGGATGGACGGATGTACGGACAGATGGACAGATGGATGGGTACTTTATTGATCCCGAAGAAGACATTTTAAAAACGCCAGATGATTGAACAACAAAATATCAAGGAATACTTGATCAAAGACTTGCAGAAGAAATAAATGAGGTTTATTTTAACTCAGAACTTTCTCCACTTCTTTATAAGTTAACATTTTTGCCATCAGTTGATTCTTTAAAAGTTCTTTTGTCGCCCAAATGTCTCAAAAGTAATACCTGAGACCATTTTTTTTACTTACACTGCAGATCTGGTGATAAAAAAATAAAATATGTCACAAGAGCTTCAGGTCAAGAAAAGTGCTAAAAAAGAAAGTAAGAAACCGGAGCAGGAGGAGGAAAGTCTTCGGTTGATGTCGTCAGGAGTCTTGTGTGCAGCGAACTGGTCTCTCTCGCATGTGTTCAGAAAACGCTCGCAGTGTTTTGTGTGATGTTCGCGCGGACGGATGCGTTTGAGCGTCGACTTGTCGGAGAAACAACTCGTGGAGAGAAAGAAACAAACAATCTTCGAGGACGAATCTGTAAAGATGGACGGATCAGTCGTTCAGCTTCGTCCGGGCCGAGGTTCTGGAGAGAATCAGATTCTTTTCATCCATAAGTGAGTGAAGCTCAGGAAATAAACTTCACTGTCAGAGCGAGAACGAGGAAATAAATGATCACTTTGCTGAAGAGCACGAGGTCCAACACTGTTATCGTTTCCATAGAAAGTCACTCAACATCGTCTACGACGTTCAAACTGTCAATCAAAGCGTGATCACCTGACCTTCAGCTCCACTGATTCCTCATCGTCTCAGGAGCTCCTCTCGGAGAACGACTCGCTGCAGTCGCGTTGAATTTGCAAATCCCTGTTTTTCCAGATCGACTTCTGAATGTTCGATTGCAGGCCTAGAACCGCGGTTATGCTTCACGACGCCTTCGTCTCGTTCTCTTAAAGGAGTCGGATCTCGTGGTTAGCGATGGAGGGAACGTCTACCTTCTGGTCGTCTGAAGGTTCTCAAGACGTTTGTTTCCTCATGAATGTTATGAGCTTCGATGATCCTCAGGCTGTCCTGAAATAACCATGATTTCAATTATTTTTATGGACAGATTGAATCAAGTGTCTTTGAGTCTAAAGAAGCTCGATGTTGATTCGCTGGGACCTGATGTTCTTTGTTCTTCTTCACACTCTGACTTGAACTGTAACGTGTTTAAGATAAATTTGATATCATTTGACACTTAAATTGAATAATATCAGTCGAATTACATCATTTTTCATCCTGAATTCAAAGAGGGATTTTAAGCAACACTTTATATTTGAATTGTTTCTTCTTTTTCTCAGCTCTGAGCAAAGTTTTGTCCTTTTTTTTCTGAAAGTTTAAGTGAATAAAATGAAGAATTTAAACTTTTAAATGGTCGTAAATCATACGAAGATCCAATAAAAACCGTTTTATCTATAAATATATGATACAATAATATCGTAAATACATCATTTAAAGATAATCTTATCAAATCCCAAATGAAAACGTGTGTTTGTGTAAAAACATGTTTGTATTTTAAGATCATTTAAATGAAATCTTTGACCAGAGCTGATGATGGTCTGATGACGAGGGTCTCGGGAGGTGAGACTGAAGTCGAGGAACCAACACGAGCGTAAAGAGACGACCCCCCGGGGGAGCGTCTGGTGATTGACAGGCGGGATTATGATGAGGCGCTTCACGTGGAAAGAGATTGTCGAGATGTTTTCTTAATCAACGGACGCTCATCATTTTGTCTTTTGATTTCTTCTGCCGGGATTTAATTACTACACCGGATGATACGGCATGATTGACAGCTCAGCTGGGCATACGTAACGTCGTCATGGCAACAGCTCCACTCTGGGAAATGTACACGTCAATAGTTGATGTAACCCCGAGTCCGTTGCGATACGTCCGGTGTGGTTAACCGCCGCGCGGTTGTCATGGTTACCTTCTATATGAGGGGATAGTTTAAAGTACTTTATTGATCTTGTTGTAGCTTCTATTTTTAGATTTTATTTTTCTTCAGTTGTTTATCTTTTCACACGCTCGTTAGTTTTGTTTACTCGTTATTTTCTTCTCTGTGCTGCATTACTGTGACTCCCAGAGTAATACTACTGTGACTCCCAGGGTAATACTACTGTGACTCCCAGAGTAATACTACTGTGACTCCCAGGGTAATACTACTGTGACTCCCAGAGTAATACTACGGTGACTCCCAGAGTAATACTACGGTGACTCCCAGAGTAATACTACTGTGACTCCCAGAGTAATACTACGGTGACTCCCAGAGTAATACTACGGTGACTCCCAGAGTAATACTACCGAGACTCCCAGAGTAATACTACTGTGACACCCTGAGTAATACTACGGTGACTCCCAGAGTAATACTACGGTGACTCCCAGAGTAATACTACGGTGACTCCCAGAGTAATACTACTGTGACACCCTGAGTAATACTACGGTGACTCCCAGAGTAATACTACGGTGACTCCCAGAGTAATACTACGGTGACTCCCAGAGTAATACTACTGAGACTCCCAGAGTAATACTACTGTGACACCCTGAGTAATACTACGGTGACTCCCAGAGTAATACTACGGTGACTCCCAGAGTAATACTACGGTGACTCCCAGAGTAATACTATGGTGACTAGCAAAGTGATACTACGGTGACTCCCAGAGTAATACTACGGTGACTAGCAAAGTGATACTACGGTGACTCCCAGAGTAATACTATGGTGACTCCCAGAGTAATACTACGGTGAATCCCAAAGCAATACTACGGTGACTCCCAAACTGATACTACTGTGACTCCCAGAGCAATACTACTGTGACTCCCAGAGTAATACTACTGAGACTCGCAGAGTAATACTAGGGTGACTCCCAAAGTGATACTACGGTGACTCCTAGAGTAATACTATAATGACTCCCAGAGTAATACTACGGTGACTCCCAGAGTAATACTACGGTGACTCCCAGAGTAATACTACTGTGACTCCCAAACTGATACTACTGTGACTCCCAGAGCAATACTACGGTCACTTTCACAGTAATACTACGGTGAATCCCAGAGTAATACTACGTTGACTTCCACAGTAATACTACTGTGAATCCCAGAGTAATAGTACGTAGACTTGCTAAGTAGTTTATTACTACCGTGACTTGTGTGGCTCCGCAGGCTTGCTCTGCCAAATAAAATCTGTCCAAGTCGGCAGGTAAAACCAGTATTAATATAAATGTCGCTGTGGTTTTTGAGAAAATAAAAAGATTTGAAGTGCACCTTATAGTCCGACAAATAAGGTAATTCTGTGATTCATCGTCATGTTGGCTATCATGTAATAGTGGGTCGAACAAATATCTTTTCTGATAACTACTGGAAGGGCTTTACTGTAATGGAATGAGTGTGTAAATGAAGACGGTACTAGTGGTTTTGTAGCACAACTGTGTGTAACCGGTTACACAAACAATAGTAAACGTTCTCTAAACACACATGTTGTCCTTAAAACACTTTCAACAGACGATCCACGTCTTATCTCAGGAAACACAGAAGATTCAGTGGCAGGAGGATGAAGCTTCTGCTAATAAAGCCGCCGCCGCCGCAGCGTAATAAGTTACACGTTAATTGTGTTTGTGGTAATTTGATCGTCGACCACAACATTTCATTAAGGGAAGGAAGCGACCGCCGGGAATCATGGGTCGTCAGACCTGACGCTGAAGAGTCTGTGAGCGTGAAGTCCAGGCTTCAGGCCCGAGAGTCGTCGACACTCTATTGATCGGAATCAATGGAGAAGAAACGTCATCCCAGGGAGAGAATGAAGGAGTGAATGTGTCGATGGAGAGAGAGAGAGAGAGAGAGAGAGAGAGAGAGAGAGAGAGAGAGAGAGGGTTTGACTTTTATCAGCAGTTCTTCTGATCTGGACCTGAAGTTCTGCTCAAGCTCTGAAGAACCTCAAACCAGATTGAAAACCTGTTGTTTCACCAGCGATACCATCTCTTCGTCCCTCACCTTTTTCCCTTCCTCGACTCCCATCCCTCGCTCTCCCTCCTCCTCCTCCTCCTCCTCCTCCTCCTCTTCTCCGCGGCATGACGTGGGTCCAGATCAAGGAACTATGTTGCCGGGAGTAACGAGGATTGAGAGCGACCCGCTGGAATGCAACTCCAGCAGAGTCGAGGAGGAGGAGGAGGAGGAGGAAGAGGGAGCAAGTATTTCCACTCTCGACATCTCAAGTGTTTCTCTCGAACCCCCTTTTTTTTTTCTCCTTTTCCCCCCTTATTTTCTCTTCCACTCGTTTTCACCTTCACTCTGTTTGTCGTCCTTTTCTTTCCGTCCCGTCGTCGATGTTGTCTCTTAGTTTTATTGCTTATCTGTCGACTGTCCATCCTGCGAGAGACACACACACACACACACACACACACACACACACACACACACACACTCTGTACCTCATCAGCAGAATGAAAGTGCTTTCTGGCGTTATTTGAATGACACAGAAAAGAAGTCTATTCAACTACGCTTTTATTAACACCGGGCGTCACTGAGGCGACATAAGCCTGTGTGTGTGTGTGTGTCTGTCCACACACACACATACACACACACACACACACACACACACACACACAGTGTATCAGAGGGAGGTCTGTGCTCCAGCTCAGGTATGATGATGCCCCCTGCCTCTCTTCTCTTTTCCCTTTTCTGTCCCTCTCATCCCACTATTTTGTAAGCTCCTCCTCACTCGGGGGGCTTTTGTCCCCCCAACCTCTCTCACTTTTTTTTAAACCCCCGCCTCCCTCTCTCCCTCTCTCTCTCCCTCTCTCCCTCTCTCTCTCAGTGTGTCTCTGGCTGAATGGAAATACGCACACATGCGTAAAGGGGGCGTTAAACTGGGCATAACCAGCGGTGGCAGCGTCGCCGGCCTCTTCTTCCCGGGGACGAGCCGGGGACGGACACGGCTATTTTTTGGGGGGAAGCGTCAAGCGGGACCAGAAGCCCCCCCACACACCCCCCCACGACACCTGTGCGAGGACGCCACCTGTTCTGGATCCTCCAGGATGCATGGATTCTCCTCTTTTTTTTTGTCCTTCTCCGCAGCTCCTCTCATTGTCTTCTGGTCCATAAATAGATCTGGAGGTCGAGGGGAGACGCGTCTGGACCTTCATCTCCAGGGTTCGGCGTCTCGACTCGAGCGTCCGTCGTAGCGTCCGTTTCCAGCGACGACGCCTCTTTAGTCCGGGCTAATTAGAGGCGTGATTGACAGCTGGGTAATTGGATTTATTTCATATCCGCTCCTTGAAGTTGTGAAGCTCTTTCCCTCTCAGGGGTTGGTGTCCGGATCCAGAACTTTTGACCAGATGAGGCTGTAGGTTGTGGACCTGGACTAATGTCTCAGAACTAGAAGGTTGAGTGGATTTAAATTTTAAAAATATATTCATAAGTGGAGGATAAATGTCGTCTCGTCTTGAGAGGACAACAGGTGCTTTGGACTTGGACTAGATGTTCATTGTGTTGGATTTGAATCAACATATTTCAGTTTAAAATCTTTATTATTGTCAGTAATTGGAAGAGAAACAAGATTATGATGATTTATGAACATTATAGTGTCTTTACTGACTTGATGCTCCATTTTCTCATCTGGATTTCAATCTTAAATCTGCTTTAATGGTCAAACGTAGCAAAGGAACGGCTTTAGTGTGAGAGTGAGCATCAAAGCCGACACCACACCTCGACACCAAAGGTTCAGGGGGCGGTAGGGGGGCGACAGGGAGGGGGGGGTGGGGGGTGTCAGTTAAAACCATTGGCCTGCTGGTGTGACCAGTTAAACACTGTCATCCTCCATAAACTCTGCCTCAGTATCCATAGCATCCGCCCGCGGTCTTCTTGTCACTCCTGGAACTCCCCGGGTTTCTCCCCCCATGTGGGGGGTGAGTGGGGTGAGGGTGTGAGTGGGGGGGGGTGACAGGGGTGACAGGGGTCTTCCTAATGCCCCGTGCGCTGTATGGCTTTTTATTCCTATCTGACTGAACTGATGGTTCATATAGGGATGGAAGCCATGCACCGCGCTGGAGGCGCCACACGCTGGACCCCGACTCCGTGACGACGTTGACCTCGGCTCCCGGACGGACTTTGTTACTGGCTTTTTCAATGTGTTCGTTCCTTCGATCCTGACGCTCTGCCCTCGACTCGCCTGGTCTGTACATGTCCACGTCTGTCCCCGGAACACAGTCGCGATGAAGAGTCGATTAAAGATGATGAGGTTCGATGGTTCGATGGTTCGATGGTTCGATGGTTCCTGGACCTGGTTCAGTGACGTCCGTGAGTCACACCTGATGCGTTCCAGAACCTCAACAACGTAGCACCAAAAACACCTAAAGGCCCCAAATGAACACTCGACAGTCTCCACCACAACCAACAACAAATCATGACAACAATCATAACAACAACAATCATAACAACAACTAAATCATGACAACAACGTTTGTGATGTTGTCCTCGTCATAAAGTACATGAACATGTCAACAATAATGATCACACACAGTACACACCTGGACAGAGTGTGAGCCCGGGGGCCACAGGTTTACGTGGCCCTCATGAGGTCAAAGAACTTGTAGGAACTAACAGTTTTATTAAGTATTTATTTATATTATTCATCTCTAGTCTCTGAATATGACTGCAGAGGTTTTTGTTTCAGGAGTTTTTGTCAAGTATTTTAGTAGTTTTAGTAGTTTTTGTGAGTATTTATTGTTTTTCAAAAAGATTTAATCAAATATTATGAATATATTTGGAGATATGGCCTTTTTTATATGATATTTAAAAGATAAATACATTCATTTAGCTTTATTTTATTACCTTTTTTATACTTTTAGCAGCCACTGTTTGAAATGTGGCCCTGAAAGAGTGTAATGAGCCATGAACAGATTAATTGAAGTGTAATAACAGTAAAAGTATTCTGAAAGATACTATAAACAAAGTCAGGTGGTTTAAGGTGACTAGTAACACTAGTAAGTTAATAGAAAGATTGTCATAGATTATAATGTGTTTAAATAGATGTAAACTCAAGATACAAACCACTAAATAAATAAATAACTTGTTGAAACATCATCTGAAAGTGAGTTTGTAACGAGTTACTTTGACCCGGAAGTGTAAGAGAGAAGGTTCTGGTTCTGGTTCCATCACAAACTCAAATGACGTGTCAGGATGATGAACGAAAGAAGGATGAACGGATGATGAAGGTCAAGAAAAATGATGACCGTTGTTCTCCTCGACGTCATGACGGGACAACATGTCATGATCTTCTTCTCAAGCAACATAGGATTCAAGATAAAGGCGATCACTTTAAATTTGATCAAAATAATGAATTAAAAGTTGATCAAATTCCTCGACACGCTTCTCACCGCCGCCGATGGCTCGACAGCGCCGCCTGCTGTTTAACAACGGTACACACATTAAAAGCGACGTGCGATTTTATTATTTTACAATTTTAATATTGTTTTCAAGTTACATTTTAATCTCGTGTGTTTCATGCAAACTGCGGTCAAGAAATAAAAATATTTGTAAAAACGTGTTTAAATGAAACGGAAGTGCGACCGGACGTGACGTCACGCCCAGCCTCCCAAACAACCGGTGCTGCCGCGTTTATGAAACACATGAAATCTTGAATAACCTTCGATTCTGAGCTCGTGGCGTCGATCCACGCAACAGCGTGTCTTTAGCGTGCACGAGAGTGTGTCTGAGCGCGTGCGCGCGACAGAAGAGTGAGATGGCGAAGAGAAAAGAAGCTTCACAGACTGACGTCACCGCAAAGAAACAAGTGAAGAAGAAGAAAAGCAAAGATGACGGTAAATGTTTTTTTTAAATCACTTGTTATCTTTTTCTTTATCATAGTTTAGTTCTGTGAGTCTGTTGTATTGAAGAGAAGAAGAAAAAGATGGAAATCGGTCGAGATCGAGTGTATTTGTGTGAAATGATGAAAAATAAAATCGCGCGAGTTTAAACTTCATCACGTGATCGATTTAAATATACAAACTATTAACTAAACTTCGTTTAAATGTAGATCGTTTTATCTTTTGCGAAAGTATATGTTTATTTTTATATTTGAAGATCGTTATTTTATGCAGAAATGGCAACATTTAGACACTTGAAATGTTTCGTTAATTCATTGTTGTTATTGTTTTTATCCTCTTTGTTGGTTTCAAGTTGATTTTAAAGTCACACAATTTAAAAAAAAGAACAACACAAATGTCTCAATAATGTGAATAAAGAGAGAACAGAGACCTTACTTCAATATTCTTTTATTCACATATTCAACCTCTTTTTGTGGTTTAACGTTTTCAGAATTTTTGTTTTTACCGTGAATTTGAATTTTGTCTAAAGTTATTTAATCAAGACTTAAACTTAAACATCCTTTATTGTCATCCTAGATATAGAAAGTATTCACAGAACGAAGTTTAGTTTGCATTACTGGCTCAGACAAGTTATAAAGTGCAAAGATTTAGAAATAAATACTGTCCACTGTTTAAACCATAATAGGTGCAAGAAGCAGTTTTAAAATAAATAAGAAACCGTTTGTTGTAACAACGATTCAAAAACCTCACCAAAGATAAATTAAACACAATTTAAAACTATGGCTGAAATAAAACAACATCATAAGATCAACTACTAATGAATTACTATTAATCTGTTCCATCTTAACTCTATAATCCAAGATCAATAAAGATAAGAACGTAAACGTGTCGCCACAGAACGTCACGTCAAACACACTCTGCTCTGAACTATCATCAGATTTGTTATCGTCTTATCAATCGTCGTGTGATTCTTGTTTGTCGTGACGCTCGTCTTCACTGTCGCTCAGACAATAACAACAGAGAGGAGACGCTGGAAAGGAGGCCGCCTCAGAAACGAGGCTCTTCCTCGAACAAAGAAGTCGACAACAGAGACAGAGAGGAGACGCTGGAAAGGAGGCCGCCTCAGAAACGAGGCTCTTCCTCGAACAAAGAAGTCGACAACAGAGATGCAGAGGAGACGCTGGAAAGGAGGCCGCCTCGGAAACGAGGCTCTTCCTCCAACAAAGAAGTCGCCAACAGAGATGCAGAGGAGACGCTGGAAAGGAGGCCGCCTCAGAAACGAGGCTCCTCCTCGAACAAAGAAGTCGACAACAGAGATGCAGAGGAGACGCTGGAAAGGAGGCCACCTCGGAAACGAGGCTCTTCCTCGAACAAAGAAGTCGACAACAGAGACGCAGAGGAGACGCTGGAAAGGAGGCCACCTCGGAAACGAGGCTCTTCCTCGAACAAAGAAGTCGACAACAGAGATGCAGAGGAGACGCTGGAAAGGAGGCCACCTCGGAAACGAGGCTCTTCCTCGAACAAAGAAGTCGACAACAGAGACGCAGAGGAGACGCTGGAAAGGAGGCCGCCTCAGAAACGAGGCTCTTCCTCCAACAAAGAAGTCGAGTCTTCCACGACCAGCAGGTACTTCACGTCGCCTCAGAAGGTCGTGGACGCCGACCTTGACGTGAAGCGAGAGGATGATGATGAAAGCGAAGAAGACGACTGGGAGGAGGTGGAAGGTGAGAAGAAGAAGACGAGCGACCGTCCTGTGGTCGAGATGTTTCCGCTCACGTTTCTTCTTCTTCTTCGCCTCAGAGTTGACAGAACCGCTCGGTCCAGTTGATCCAGCAGGTGTCGCTGTGCAGCCTGTGGAGATCGAGATCGAGACGCCAGAGGTCAGGAAGAGGTCAGTCGTTTACAATAAATGTTCTTAAAAAAGATGTTATAAAGTTGAACTGTGTCTGCATCAGACGGAAGCGTCAGGCGGAGCTGGACTCGTACATGAAGCGGATGGTCAATCGTTTCCAGAAGGATCTTCTGCTGGAGACTCACAAGGTAGACCTTCCTGTCGTCAAACGTGTCGTAAAAGCATCACGAGTGACTGGCGGTGTCTCCTCAGGTCCATCTCTTGTGTCTGATCGCCAACGGAATGTTCCGCAACCGCGTGTGCAACCAGCCGGACCTGCTCGCCGTCACGCTGTCGCTGCTGCCCACTCGCTACAGCGCCGTCGCCAAGCAACGCATGGACCGCGACTTCCTGGTCGGCCTGGTCAAGTGGTTCGTGTTCTATCATCTCACGAGTCGCTGTTGAAGGAGAGACGCTGACGTCTCCTCGTCCTGCAGGTTCAGGACTAACTTCACGTTGAACCCGGAGCTGTCCTGTGATCAGCGGGACCCCCGGGCTCTGCTGGAGAGACGGCTGGCCTGTCTGTCAGCTAGAGACCACCAAGAAATGACTCACGTGAGTCAAGAGTCGAATGTGGAATCTTTTCTTGAATGAAATGAGTTCATTTTTAACATGTTTAATAAAAACGATGCCAAATGAAGTTAAATAAGAAAAGACTAGTAAAAATACTTTTAATTTTCAGTTTGTGACACATATTTCTACTCGGATGTACATACAAGTACATAATGTATAAGCAGTCATAGAAATAATACATGAATATATATAAAAATGACCCGAATGAGGTCAAAGATCATGTGAAACTACTTTAATTGTATTTATTTCAAATTTCGAAAAATCTTTACAGGGTTTTTGCTTTATTATTTTGTTGTTTAAATTTGACATTTATAAGTATTCATTGCCTCTAAAAAACGTTTTTTACTATTTAAGTTAATATTTTTAAAAATATTTGGAAAAAGATTAACATGAGGTTAAAAAAAATAAAGTTGTATAATATTTAATAAAATACTTGACGGCACCTGAAGAAAATGCAACTGAAAAAGACAAATATTTGTGTTAAAAAAAATTAATAATAATAATTAATTAATTAATAATTCCCTCAGTTCTCACAGTCTTCCATTCACTTCTTCTTCAACATGTGTTGTACATGTTAGTATGTTATCATGTTATTAACTTGTTCATGTCTGTGATCCTCAGTTGTTGCTGCTGATCCTCAGATCTCTGCAGCTTTTCTGCCGCTTGGTCTTGTCTCTGCAGCCGCTTTCCTTCAAGTCCAGCACGGTAACAAGTTCAGTCTCTCAAAGTCACTTCAAGTTCAGTCTCTCCAAGTCACTTCAAGTTCAAAGTAACTTCAAGTTCAGTCTCTCAAAGTAACTTCAAGTTCAGTCTCTCAAAGTCACTTCAAGTTCAATCTCTCAAAGTAACTTCAAGTTCAGTCTCTCAAAGTAACTTCAAGTTCAGTCTCTCAAAGTCACTTCAAGTTCAGTCTCTCAAAGTCACTTCAAGTTCAGTCTCTCAAAGTCACTTCAAGTTCAGTCTCTCCAAGTCACTTCAAGTTCAGTCTCTCCAAGTCACTTCAAGTTCAGTCTCTCAAAGTCACTTCAAGTTCAGTCTCTCCAAGTCACTTCAAGTTCAGTCTCTCGAAGTCACTTCAAGTTCAGTCTCTCGAAGTCACTTCAAGTTCAGTCTCTCAAAGTCACTTCAAGTTCAGTCTCTCAAAGTAACTTCAAGTTCAGTCTCTCAAAGTCACTTCAAGTTCAGTCTCTTAAAGTCACTTCAAGTTCAGTCTCTCAAAGTCACTTCAAGTTCAGTCTCTCGAAGTCACTTCAAGTTCAGTCTCTCAAAGTAACTTCAAGTTCAGTCTCTCAAAGTCACTTCAAGTTCAGTCTCTCAAAGTCACTTCAAGTTCAGTCTCTCAAAGTCACTTCAAGTTCAGTCTCTCGAAGTCACTTCAAGTTCAGTCTCTCGAAGTCACTTCAAGTTCAGTCTCTCAAAGTTCCTTCAAGTTCAGTCTCTTTAAGTAACTTCCAGCCAATCATGTGACTCGCTGGTGATCATGTGACCGTTTGGTCCAGTAGCTCGGTGCTCTGCTGGTTTTGTCTGGTGACTCTATTATACCAACATTTTTTGTATTGAATTAAAAAATTGAATCTGATGGAAATACATTTTTCATTTATTATTTGTGTATTTCTTTTTTTAGTCGTAAGAAACCCCACATATTTTACCTTTCGATATAAACAATGATTTAATTAAATACACTTTAACATAACCTTTCAGTATAAAACATGTATCATTTAAAATGTACAAAAGAATAATTCAATCTAAAAACATTTAGATGATAAATTCATATCAACATGAAATACTTAAATATTCATTTTTGAAAATATATTTTTTGAATGATTGGAAATATTTCTTTCTTTTTTTTATATTACTCTCAGGGTAGAGCCGCTGGAAAGTCTTCCAAGAGCCAGGACAGATCCCAGGACAGATCCCAGGACAGATCCCAGGACAGATCCCAGGACAGATCCCAGGACAGATCCCAGGACAGATCCCAGGACAGATCCCAGGACAGATCCCAGGACAGATCCCAGGACGGATCCCAGACTCGTCCCGAAGAGACGGTTTCTCCAGGATCGAAGAGGAAGTCGGCGAAGGCTCCTGGAGGAGGAAGAGGAGGAGGAGGAAGAGGAGGGAAGAGAGCGAAGGAGGAGGAGGACGACAAGAGCGTGACGTCCTCGGGTCAGAAGCCCAAGAACTCCAAGCGTCGCAGCGTCGCCTCCAAGGTCAGCTACAAGGAAGAGAGCGGCGGCGAGGAGGAGGAGGAGGACGAGGAGTTCGAAGCGGGCGAGGAAGAGAGTGATGACGAGTCGGAGGAGGAGGAGGCGAAGCCGCCGAGAAAAGCCGTGGTGAAGAAAGAGCAGAAGAAGACGAGCGACCAGCGAGTGAAGGAGGAGGCGACGAAGAGAAGGAGCGGCGAGAAGAAAGGGGGAGGAGCGGACGAGTGGCTGGAGGTCTTCCTGGAGGCGTCCTCGTCCTGGGTCAGCGTGGACGTGGACCAGGGGGTCTCGGCGGCTCCGCACCTGCTCGCCAGGAACGCCACGGCGCCCGTGACCTACGTGCTGTCGCTGGACGACCACGGCTTCGTGAAGGACCTCGGCAGGAAGTACGACCCCACCTGGATGACCTCGTCCAGGAGGAGGCGCGTGGACGAGGAGTGGTGGGAGGAGACGCTGGCGCCGCTGCTGAGGTCACATGACGAGAGGGACCGGAGCGAGGACAGAGAGGTCAGGGGTCAACTTTTATCACCATGTTGAATATACTTTCTGATGAATTTAAATGTTTATATTTACAAAGTAATGATATGATTTTTACAAATACTTGAGTAATACAAAAATACATTTTCTAAATTCAATATTTCTTTAATTTTTATCTTCTTAAATTCAATTAAAATAATAAATCTTAATAACAATAACATTTTAATTCTTTATTTGGATATTTTTAATTCAATCATTTCTATGTTCAATGGTTGAATTAGTTTTTATTTTATTATTCAATTTAATTATAAAGAATATTATGAGGTTGAATTTTTTTTTAAAATAATTACAAAATACACAAACTTAATCTCTTCAAAGTGAATAAATATTTTTGCACAGTTTGTTATCATTTAAAAAACGTTTATTTTTCATTTTTAATTTGTATTCTTTCAAGTTCAATATAAAGTGTTTAAATTATAAATGGTGTCACCAGACCAAAGCAATGGAACACGAGCTACTTGGATCAAACACCAACATCTTTATATAGATATTTAACTAAATACAAATTAAAAATATTGAATTAAAAAACATGTCTTTTGTATTATTTTTAATTCAATTATTTTACTAAATTATTCTAAAATTAAAGGTTAAACCATATCCTTTTCGGGAGGACTTGGAAATAATATTTCATTGTTATTGTACATCTTTTATATTTAATATTTCAATGAAATGTGTTTTAAATTTATATTAATATTAACAATTACCATGCAAATGTTCAACACGTTTGTTTTTGCGTTGCAATTAAACTTCTGGCCACTAGATGGCAGCAGTCATTACGTCCTCCCCGGCTAAGATCCCGGCGATGACTGAGGACCAGTTCTGTTCATTCCAGCAACATAGTGTCGAACGATCACTAAAGTTCTCCAAAACCTTTGAATCACTGATGAATGTATATATACAGTATGTATATATTTAATGTGTACATATATATATTTATATCTCTCAATCTAAACTTAAATGTTTGCCGAGCAGCTGCAGAAGCGCCTGCAGAACAAACCTCTGCCGGTGTCGGTGGGCGAGTACAAGAACCACCCGCTCTACGCCCTGAAGCGACACCTGCTCAAGTACGAGGCCGTCTATCCTGCCGGCGCCGCCGTCCTGGGATACTGTCGCGGAGAAGCCGTCTACTCCAGGTCAGGACCTCCTTCAGGACCTCCTTCAGGAGGACCTCCTGTCACCAGACACATGCACGAGTCACCACTAGGTGTCGCTGTTCAAACCATCACTGAGTTGTTGTTTCTCCAGGGATTGTGTTCGAACTCTTCACTCCAGAGACACTTGGTTGAAAGAAGCTCGGACCGTGAGGCTCGGAGAAGAACCTTATAAGGTAGACCATGTGACTCGCTCATTAGCATATTAGATTTACTGATCCTGCTGAGATCTTTCATGAAATTAGGTTTCCAGTGCAAAGTGCAAAAAAAAAAGTGCAAAGAGATAAGAAAGGGCAAAGAAAAGGGCAAAGTACTAAGAAATAACAAAGTGCAAAAAAAAAGTGCAAAGAGATGACAAAGTGCAAATATAAAGAGCAAAGAGATAAGAAAAGCTGCAAAGAGATAACAAAGTGCAAAAATAAGGAACATATAGTAGATCAATGTAAATGGCACTAGTTACAGGTGAAAATTTGTAACACACAAACTATTGTTAGAAATAAATGATTATTTGCACATTGGCACTAAGAGGCGAAAAGCTGGACACAGACACACACACACACACGCACTTTTTCAGGTGTTAGTTTGAATAACTGCTCTGATATCATGATGTTCTGGTGTCAGATGGTGAGAGGGTTCTCCAACCGCTCACGGAAGGCCCGGATGGCCTCGGAGACCCAGGAGCAGAAGGACTTGGCTCTGTTCGGCGAGTGGCAGACGGAGGAATATCAGCCGCCGTTAGCTGTGGACGGGAAGGTGAAGAAGAACGTTTTCATAAACCGTTGGTCTCTGACTGTGGTTGACGTTCCTCAGGTTCCTCGTAACGACTACGGGAACGTGTACCTGTTCAAGGACGTCATGTTACCTGTGGGTTGTGTTCACCTGAGGCTCAACAACCTCAACAGAGTCGCTCGCAAGTTGAACCTTGATGCGGCTCCTGCGGTGACTGGCTTCGACTTCCACGGAGGTTATTCTCACGCTGTGTAAGTCAATGTTCATCACTGTATCCTCTCGTCCTCAGCCGTCACTGTATCCTCTTGTCCTCTGTCGTCACTGTATCCTCTCTTCCTCAGTCGTCACTGTATCCTCTCGTCCTCAGTCGTCACTGTATCCTCTCGTCCTCAGTCATCACTCTATCGTCTCGTCCTCAGTCATCACTGTATCCTCTCGTCCTCAGTCGTCACCGTATCCTCTCTTCCTCAGTCGTCACTGTATCCTCTCGTCCTCAGTCATCACTGTATCCTCTCTTCCTCAGTCGTCACTGTATCCTCTCGTCCTCAGTCATCACTCTATCCTCTCGTCCTCAGTCATCACTGTATCCTCTCGTCCTCAGTCGTCACTGTATCCTCTCTTCCTCAGTCGTCACTGTATCCTCTCGTCCTCAGTCATCACTCTATCCTCTCGTCCTCAGTCATCACTGTATCCTATCGTCCTCAGTCCTCCTTTATCTGTGGAAGACCTAATGACTGCCGCCATCTAGAGCCCGGAGGTTTAATTTCAACAAACGCTGTGACAATATCACATGTGTCAAACCGGTCCAGTAAAGGGTCAGGGTGGTGCAGGTTTTTGTTCCAACCAGTCAAGCACACATGAGTTAACCAATCAGGTTTACTGGACCGGTTTGACACCCCTGGACTATATGATGTCAATTTTAAATTTAAATACAAACCATTAAAATAACAATAAAATATAATTTATAAAAACATCCAGTTCTGTTGAAAACTTGTTAAAAACACGTATGTTTCCTCAGAACCGACGGCTTCGTGGTGTGTGAGGAGCACGAGGAGATCCTGCGAGCAGCCTGGCTGGAGGACCAGGAGATCCAGAAGCAGAAGGAGAGAGAGGTTTGTGTGGATGTTCAGCGTCGTCTTCATGATGTTCTCATCACGACTGTCATGTTCTCATCACGACTGTCATGATCTCATCACGACTGTCATGTTCTCATCACGACTGTCATGTTCTCATCACGACTGTCATGATCTCATCACGACTGTCATGTTCTCATCACGACTGTCATGTTCTCATCACGACTGTCATGTTCTCATCACGACTGTCATGATCTCATCACGACTGTCATGTTCTCATCACGACTGTCATGATCTCATCACGACTGTCATGTTCTCATCACGACTGTCATGTTCTCATCACGACTGTCATGTTCTCATCACGACTGTCATGATCTCATCACGACTGTCATGTTCTCATCACGACTGTCATGTTCTCATCACGACTGTCATGTTCTCATCACGACTGTCATGATCTCATCACGACTGTCATGATCTCATCACGACTGTCATGATCTCATCACGACTGTCATGATCTCATCACGACTGTCATGATCTCATCACGACTGTCATGATCTCATCACGACTGTCATGATCTCATCACGACTGTCATGTTCTCATCACGACTGTCATGATCTCATCACGACTGTCATGATCTCATCACGACTGTCATGATCTCATCACGACTGTCATGATCTCATCACGACTGTCGTGTTCTCATCACGACTGTCGTGTTCTCATCACGACTGTCATGTTCTCATCACGACTGTCATGATCTCATCACGACTGTCATGATCTCATCACGACTGTCATGTTCTCATCACGACTGTCATGTTCTCATCACGACTGTCATGTTCTCATCACGACTGTCATGTTCTCATCACGACTGTCATGTTCTCATCACGACTGTCATGTTCTCATCACGACTGTCATGATCTCATCACGACTGTCATGATCTCATCACGACTGTCATGTTCTCATCACGACTGTCATGATCTCATCACGACTGTCATGATCTCATCACGACTGTCATGTTCTCATCACGACTGTCATGATCTCATCACGACTGTCATGATCTCATCACGACTGTCATGATCTCATCACGACTGTCATGTTCTCATCACGACTGTCATGTTCTCATCACGACTGTCATGATCTCATCACGACTGTCATGTTCTCATCACGACTGTCATGATCTCATCACGACTGTCATGTTCTCATCACGACTGTCATGATCTCATCACGACTGTCATGATCTCATCACGACTGTCATGATCTCATCACGACTGTCATGATCTCATCACGACTGTCATGATCTCATCACGACTGTCATGATCTCATCACGACTGTCATGATCTCATCACGACTGTCATGATCTCATCACGACTGTCATGATCTCATCACGACTGTCATGATCTCATCACGACTGTCATGATCTCATCACGACTGTCATGTTCTCATCACGACTGTCATGTTCTCATCACGACTGTCATGTTCTCATCACGACTGTCATGATCTCATCACGACTGTCATGTTCTCATCACGACTGTCATGTTCTCATCACGACTGTCATGATCTCATCACGACTGTCATGATCTCATCACGACTGTCATGATCTCATCACGACTGTCATGATCTCATCACGACTGTCGTGTTCTCATCACGACTGTCATGTTCTCATCACGACTGTCATGTTCTCATCACGACTGTCATGTTCTCATCACGACTGTCATGATCTCATCACGACTGTCATGATCTCATCACGACTGTCATGTTCTCATCACGACTGTCATGATCTCATCACGACTGTCATGATCTCATCACGACTGTCATGTTCTCATCACGACTGTCATGATCTCATCACGACTGTCATGATCTCATCACGACTGTCATGATCTCATCATGACTGTCATGTTCTCATCACGACTGTCATGTTCTCATCACGACTGTCATGATCTCATCACGACTGTCATGATCTCATCACGACTGTCATGTTCTCATCACGACTGTCATGTTCTCATCACGACTGTCATGTTCTCATCACGACTGTCATGATCTCATCACGACTGTCATGTTCTCATCACGACTGTCATGATCTCATCACGACTGTCATGATCTCATCACGACTGTCATGTTCTCATCACGACTGTCATGTTCTCATCACGACTGTCATGATCTCATCACGACTGTCATGTTCTCATCACGACTGTCATGATCTCATCACGACTGTCATGATCTCATCACGACTGTCATGTTCTCATCACGACTGTCATGTTCTCATCACGACTGTCATGATCTCATCACGACTGTCATGATCTCATCACGACTGTCATGTTCTCATCACGACTGTCATGATCTCATCACGACTGTCCTGCAGAAACGAGAGAAGCGAGTCGTCGACAACTGGACGCTGCTGGTCAAAGGTCTGCTGATCCGGCAGCGGCTGCAGCGACGCTACGGCCAGAAGAAGCAGGACTCCGGGCTCCTGCAGGACCTCCAGGACGGAGGCTTCTCCTCGGACGAGGAGGCGGAGAAGGAGGAGAAGGTGGAGAACATGGAGAACATGGCAGCCAAGAGCGCCTCCGACACTCTGGCCTTGTCGTGGCCGAGGAACCGACAGACGGACGACGAGCCTCAAGTGAAGAGAAACACACGAGGACAGAAGGACAAACATCTGTTTCCCTTTGAGAAGGTTTGATGTTCAGTGATGGTTCTTCTCTGGAGTCACTGCAGGACCTTCTAGTGATGCTTCTTCTCTGGAGTCACTGCAGGACCTTCTAGTGATGCTTCTTCTCTGGAGTCACTGAAGGACCTTCTAGTGATGCTTCTTCTCTGGAGTCACTGCAGGACCTTCTAGTGATGCTTCTTCTCTGGAGTCACTGCAGGACCTTCTAGTGATGCTTCTTCTCTGGAGTCACCTCAGGGTCTGATGAAGGAACATGATTCACTGGTTTCTATTCACTCGTCTGTGAAGATAAACTTTCACTTTTCTATAAGTGGTGTCTCTGGGTTTATAATAAACACTGTTTCTGTCTTTGCATAAATGTTTGTTTTGTTGTTTTTGTTTGTTTACAGAAGTCATGTGTGTCACTGGTGTTGTTCTGATCTAAGAGAACTTTCAGAAGCTTCTACTTGAACAAAAGTCTTCAAATTATCTGAAACATGAAAGTGGGTCAAAGTTAATGAAAGTAGTTAACAAATAAAAAACACCATATTTTATATATATTTATAAACGTGAAATATATCGTTTCATATAATCATTTATATTTATTATTATATATAATATCAAGAGGAAACATATTCATCTGAATAAATAACATGAAACTCCTTTTTTTTTATATTATTCTTTACATTATTGATCGGAATAAACAACTGGTATTGTAAATGTCGCCCTCTTGTGGACAAAATATATACACAACGTTCATCGTTTTTTTATTTTAATTTGATATTTTAAAAATGTAAGAAAACAAACGAAACATAATGAAACCATTGAAGATCTTAAAGTTCACCAGAGGAGGTTCGAGTCCCTTTATTTGTTTATCAGTTCAATATAAACCTGGATCAGGTTATTCTTACACAACTCTGGGGTTTTGTTAATAATTATAAAGGAGTAGATTCAAGGTTGAGAATCAACAAACACGTTAGATGTTCACGTAAACTTTTATTTGTGTAAAAGTTTCAAAACATTCTTACAAATGATCATTAAACGTTGAAGTTTCAGCGGATTCTTAATGGGCTGTTTTCTTAAAATCCACCAGAGGGCGCTCTAAGCTCAAGACATCACATCCGGGATCTTCTCCGGTTGATTCCGCACACCTGCTCCGTCCCAGTCACGTGACCAAACGAGCTGATGCTCCAGCTTGAACAACATTGAAGATGAAAACTTCCAACATGCTCATGACCCTGGCTTACTGGGACATCTGCGGGTGAGAACGTTGACTTTCTACACAACTACAGCAGCTGAGAACCATGTTGTGACTTAAACTCATATTAATGACGAAACTAGCGTTTATTAAAAGTCGTGATTCTATTTTGTTGAACTTCTATATTCATTCACTTTTGTCCTGAAGTTTGTTTGTAAATAAAACAATAGAACTGAGTCTTTCTCGTTCATGTGTTGAATTAAAGTCACTTTCAGGAAATCTGTTGTTGTTGAAGCTAATGCTAAGGCTAAGCTAATGCTAAAGCTAAGACAAAATATCGAGTGAGACTTTTATTCATGCAAACTTGTCTATTTAAGGTTTAAAGTTATAAAACGTGTGTATTTCAAAGGTTTTACTTTTGTCCACTTTGTTGATGGTTTTTTATTTTTAATCCAGCCTTAAATCTGTCAAACATTGTATAAAATGATGAGAAATAAAATAATATTTTAGACACTAAATATTTAATTTGAACGTTTTGTCTTTTATTTATTTTCCTTTATTAAAGATTAAAACATAACATTAATACATTCGTTTATACACAATGAAACGTTTTTTTGTAACAAAGAACCAGGTGATTAGAAAGATAATAATCCACAGAAAATTTAGTAATTTATAAATAATTATTACAGTAAAGTTCTTCAAATAACATGTAACTAACAAAGTTATTGTTGAAAAGAAGAAACAACATAAATGAACATAAACAACTGTTGACATCAGTGAAAACCAACAGAACTAAATACAACAAACACTGTTAAAGACTAAAGAAAATGATGTAAGGTATGGAAATGTCAAGATTATTGTGGCATAAATCATATTTATCAACATCTTTAAATTGTAAATAAAACAATAGAACTGAGTCTTTCTCGTTCATGCATGTGTTGAATTAAAGTCACTTTCAGTAAAACTGTAGTCATTGCTAAAGCTTAGAAGAAATAGTCTGTAAGGAAGTAAAGTAAAGGTTATTTGTAAAGATGTTTCTAAGACAAACACAGGAGTCCCAGAAAATCAGGGAAGGTCTTATGAATACATACTCGTCTATTTAAATAAAGTTTATTTTTACTTTCGTTCACTTTGAAAATGTAATGAAAGTTAAAAATCCTGCCTTAAATCTGTCAAACAGCTCACGTATGACATGAATAACTCACTTTTTTCACTTGTTTAAGTAAATATCTTTATCAATAATCCATTTTTAAGACAAAACTGGGATCAATGTGATCAAAGGGTTGGTAGAAAAGTTATGTTTTGATACTTTGATACTTTCCAATACCATCAATCGATCATTTTACAAAGAGTGGAAACATTTTTCCTCATAGTAAACCAACAACTATTGTACATTCAAACTTTAAGTTTAATAACAAACCAAAACATTTGTGTTACAAACGTGTAAATAAACAAGTACAACAACAACTATGATACATTCAGAAAGTGTTGAGCTTCAAGTATAATATTTGTAGATTTATTTACATGTTTATAAGACAAATGCTGTTGATCATCACCGTTAGAATCAATAATAGTTGTTGATCATCTTAAGTTATTTGCACAATGATAACAGTGTTGATGAGCAGAAAAAAAAGGGGAAATGAAGTTTAATTTCATATAAAGTTACATAAAAGTATCTTCACATTAACATAATGTAAAGTATTATAAACGTACATGTGTTTCTTTCAAATAACAGAACGTTCTTTCATTGTTTAACGTGACATAAGTTTTATAAAACAACTCTTTAAAAAAGTGAGGATGTTGTCGTGTAAACGTGTAGTTTCACTGATTGTTCTTCTCTTTAGTCTCCAGCTGGCTCAGCTCGTCCGCCCCTGCAGGAGTTCTGTGTCCTTGTTGTTTCTTCTGTTCTTCACACATCATCTGTAACTACCTCCAGCCTGAGTGGATCAGATGTTCTCGCCTCTAGTCAGTGATTTTGTTGACCTCAACCTCAGCCCTCGGTGTCTCCCTGACGTCAGGACCAGAAGAAGAGAACAAGTCCACGAGTGTCTCCTCCGACACAGACCTTTTAAAAAATGGCAGATGTTTGGTAACAAACATCTTAAAGTTGTGTTTAGTGTCTTAGAAACATCTGAATGTATTGAGACTTCACTAATTAGATTCTGTTGTTGTTGTTATTGTTGTGTAAACTGTAGTTTCACTGATTGTTCTTCTCTTTAGTCTCCAGCTGGCTGAGCTTGTCCGCCCCCTGCTGGAGTTCACTGGTACTGGGTACGAAGACAGGAAGTCCAGCTCTTGAGAAGATTGTCGAACATATGTGACGGAGATTGAACCTTCAAGGTCGTCATGAGATCCTTCGCTTGCTAACACCACCTGTGTGAGTGTCTTCAGTCGATCCATGAACTCTGGTTTGGTCCTAATGTCTCCTTCCTGAACAGGTGGTGAGACTGAAGAGGAGAAGGTGTGCGGGGACATGATGGAGAAGCAGGTGATGGACTTCAGGAACATCTGGGTGAGGATGAGCTTCTGTGACTGTTGTATTTGACCTGCAGAGTTGTGACGTCCTCTGTTCTCCACCAAAGGAGCATCTGAAGCTGCTGCATGGAGAACCTGAGGAGTCTTCACACTTTTCTTCAACTTCCTGCGTGACAGGAAGTGGTTCCATGAAGGTCAAGTGAGGTACACTTGATCTTCATGGAACCACTTCCTGTTTGGGGAGGAGGGGATATAGAGGGGGGAGGAGAGACCAATTTTTGATGCCATAGTTTTAGAGATTTTCCATATGCAAAATAAAAGTATAACCCCCTCCTTTTGCTCTCTTGATGTTTCGGGGGAGGACACGGCCCTACTACCCCGGATTCGCGCCCGGTCTGGTTTGCTCCAGCTCCCTGAGTGAAGGGTGGGATTCGAACCCTGAGCTTGTGAGGCTCAGAGAACCGCCAGTCGGTTGATCTCACCACTACACTAGATCACCTTCACAGCTAATATTTTGGTTTTGTTCTATTTGACCTTCACTCTCGGTCAAAATCTCAAAACTAAGGTAGCAGCTGGGGCTTGAACCCATGACCTCTGGTTGTTCGCGCAGAGAGTCTGACCACTGGACTAGATCACCTTCACAGCTATTATTTTGGTTTTGTTCTATTTGACCTTCACTCGCAGTCAAAATCTCAAAACTAAGGTAGCAGCTGGGTTTTGAACCCATGACCTCTGGTTGTTCATGCAGAGAGTCTGACCACTGGACTAGATCACCTTCACACTCAGTTTTTTGGTTTTGTTTTATTTGACCTTCACTCTCAGTCAAAATCTCAAAACTAAGGTAGCAGCTGGGTTTTGAACCCATGACCTCTGGTTGTTCATGCAGAGAGTCTGACCACTGGACTAGATCACCTTCACAGCTATTATTTTGGTTTTGTTCTATTTGACCTTCACTCTCGGTCAAAATATAAGACTAAAGAGAGACATTGAAACCAAGACCTACGGATGTCAATGAAGAGAGTCTGACCACTTCACTAGATCACCTTCCAACTTAAGATTTTCGGTTTTGTTCTATTTGACCTTCTCTCTTGGTCAAAAACTCTAGACTAAAGTAGCAGCCAGAGGTCTTGAACCCAAGACCTCTGGCTGCCCATGCCAAGAATTTAGCAACTACGCTGGATCAACTAGACTCTGCTTAGTTCCGTTTGGACGCCTTTGACCTTCACTCTTGTAAATCTGTTGGTAGAGAAGTAAGGAACTTGCAGAGATTTCTTCAGTGACCTAATTCACCACATAGATGTCTTTCTGCAAACTTTTCACTCCCAACTATTCAATAGTTGATGAAAATTTGAGTGAAATGAAGGATTTGAACCAGTAGCTGTCCTGCACCTCCACTCTGAGATGCAGATGTTAATCACAATGAGGTTTTCAGCAACACAAGCGAATTTTCGATTCTAATATTTGTTCAACTAACATGAACAAATCCGATTGTTAAAATGTACCAGACAGGGACTTGAACTCACGACCCACGAGCATTGAGCAGAGACTACACCATCAGACCACAGGAGGTAATGAGCTCAGTAAGAATTATTATGCTCATGTCCTCAAATAAGATTGAGAACCTACATGAAGATTCAAATGCTGCACCTTTCTAAAATAAGATAGAACAAATATATACATTTTCAACTTTTATTTTTTGTTTACTGATCAAAACAGAGAACCGCCAGTCGGTTGATCTCACCACTACACTAGATCACCTTCACAGCAAATATTTTCGTTTTGTTTTATTTGACCTTCACTCTCAGTCAAAATGTCAAGACTAAAAATACAGCCAGGCCTTGAACCCAAGACCTTTGGTTGTCTATGCAGAGAGTGCTACAACTAGACTAGATCACCTTCACAGCTATTATTTTGGTTTTGTTCTATTTGACCTTCACTTGCAGTCAAAATCTCAAAACTAAGGTAGCAGCTGGGGCTTGAACCCATGACCTCTGGTTGTTCATGGAGAGAGTCCACCCACCAGACTAGATCACCTTCATGCTTTGTTTTTTGGTTTTGTTCTATTTGACCTTCACTCTCAGTCAAAATCTCAAAACTAAGGTAGCAGCTGTATGTATGTATGTATGTATGTAATCATTTTTATTTATTTAACCTTTATTTAACTTGTATTAAACTCACTGTTTAGTGAATTAAAGCAGATTCTAGTGATGACAGGCGTCGTCTAAATCTTCCCTGTTTTTTTATAAAAAATAATTTTTAAAATGAAAGAAAAGATGTTGAAACTATTGAAATACTTCCTTGTTGTTACGTGTCAATGCCGTTTGAGGGCGCTGTTGTTACTAAAGGCCTCGGAGCAGCATTTAAATGAAAAGTGAACAACAAACTCTAGAAACACATTTAAGTTGAATACAAGATGTTTTTGGTCCATGTTTTTTTGTTTCCCTCGTTTAAATAAATATCTTGTTTTTCGAGGACAAAACTAGGATAACATGATCAAAGATTTTGTAACAAACATCTTAAAGTTGTGTCTTAGAAACTTCACTTGATATTCTGTTGTCGTGTAAACGTGTAGTTTCACTGATTTCTTCTCTATAGTCTCCTGCTGGCTCAGCTCGTCCGCCCCCTGCTGGAGTTCACTGGTACTGGGTACGAAGAGCAGAAGTCCAGCTCTTGAGAAGATTGTGGAACATATGTGACAGAGATTGAACCTTCAAGGTCGTCATGAGATCCATGGCTCGCTAACACCACCTGTGTGAGTGTCTTCAGTCCATCAACTCTGGTTTGGTTCTAATGTCTCCTTCCTGAGCAGGAGAAGGTGAGCAAGGACATGATGGAGAAGCAGGTCATGGACCTGACCTGTAGACTTGTGACATCCTCTGTTCTCCACCACAGGAGCATCTGAGGATTCTTCACGTTTTTCTTTCACTTCCTCACTTGATCTCACTTGAACCACTTCCTGTGGGTCATAGAGACATTTTTAAGACACTTGTTCAGCTGCAAAATAAAAGTATAATCCTTGTTCAAGATGTTTTTAAACATGTTACCTTTAGAAAAATTAACTTTTTTTTAAACCATTTCATAAAACTTAAGGATACTTAAGTAGGTCAACTTCATGTAAGTCAGACATTTAAGACACTTTTATAACTTATAACTCTTGCCAGTGTTGTTAACTTTAGCTTGTGCTAATAAAAAAGAATTTAACAAAAGGTTAACCTGGTCACTGACCGAGGGGTCGTGTCATGACAGTGTGGGAATTGAACCGACAACCACTCAGTTACTAACCCAGAGCTCAACTGACTGAGCTACTATCAGACATAAGCTGCTTGTTTCATCTTCAGCTCCTCCACTAGCTCGGCCAACAGGATGTTCTTCTGCAGGACAGGTCTCGGTTCGAAGCTCTGTCTGCACTGAGGACACTCGCAGACGCTCCTGCTCTGCCAGTGACCTATTTTTAAATCAGAGTGAAGGTCAAATAAATCCTAACCACAATATTTGCTGTGAAGGTTATCTAGTGTAGTGGCCAGCCTCTCTGTATTGACATCCAGAGGTCTTGGGTTCAATGCTCCACTATTTCTTGAGATTTTCACTTAGAATGAAGGTCAAATAAAAAAAATAATAATAAAAATTTATTTTGAAGGTGATCTAGTACAGCAGTCAAACTTTCTCTATCAACATTCAGAGGTCTTGGGTTCAAGGCCTGTCTTGAGATTTTGACTGAGAGTGAAGATCAAATAAAACAAAACGAAAACAAATCATTGTGATCTAGTGTAGTTGTGAGACTCTCTGCATTCACATCCAGAGGTCTTGGGTTCTATGCCAACTATGTTTTAGTCGAGATTTTGGCCTTGAGTGAGGGTCAAATAAAACAAAACAAAAAAAAACTGTGTCAAGGTGATCTAGTGTAGTGGTCAGACTCTATGCATTGACATCCAGAGGTCTTGGGTTCAATACCCAACTATGTCTTAAGTCTTGAGATTTTGGCTGAAAGTGAAGGTCAAATAGAACAAAACCAAAATAACTGCTTTGAAGGTGATCTAGTGTAGTTGCAGCACTCTCTAGATAGACAATTGAGTAGACAATATTGAGTTCAAGGCCTGATTGTTTTTTTAGTCTTGAGATTTTGACTGAGAGTGAAGGTCAAATACAACGAAACGAAAAATTAATCAGTGTGAATGTAATCTAGTGTAGTGGTCAGACTCTATGCATTGACATCCAGAGGTCTTGTGTTCAATACCCAACTCTGTATTTAGTCTTGATATTTTGGCTTAGAGTAAAGGTCAAATTAAACAAAACGAAAAAAAAATCAGTGTGAAGGTGATCTAGTGCAGTGTTTTTCAACCTTTTTCAAGACAAGGTACACTTTTTCATAGAAAAAAATCATGAGGCCAAAATGTAAAAAATAAATAAATAAATGGTACTATATAGATCTCTTTTTTACGACTGGTGATCTAGTGTAGTGGTCAGGCTCTCTGCATAGACAACCAAAGGTCTTAGGTTCAAGGCCTACCTGTAATTCTATTATTGAGATCTTGACTAAGAGTGAAGGTTAAATAAAACAAAACCAAAACATTTGCTGTGAAGGTGATCTAGTGTAGAGGTCAGACTCCCTGCATAGACAACCAAAGGTATTGAGTTCAAGGCCTGGTTGTATTTTTAGTCTTCAGATTTTTGACTGAGAGTGAAGGTCAAATAAAACAAAACCAAAACATTTACTGTGAAGGTGATCTAGTCCAGTGGTCAGACTCTCTGCACCAACAACCAGAGGTCATGGGTTCAAGCCCCAGCTGCTACCTTAGTTTTGAGATTTTGACTGCGAGTGAAGGTCAAATAGAACAAAACCAAAATAATAGCTGTGAAGGTGATCTAGTCCAGTGGTTGGACTCTCTGCGCGAACAACCAGAGGTCATGGGTTCAAGCCCCAGCTGCTACCTTAGTTTTGAGATTTTGACCGAGAGTGAAGGTCAAATAGAACAAAACCAAAATATTAGCTGTGAAGGTGATCTAGTGTAGTGGTGAGATCAACCGACTGGCGGTTCTCTGAGCCTCACAAGCTCAGGGTTCGAATCCCACCCTTCACTCAGGGAGCTGGAGCAAACCAGACCGGGCGCGAATCCGGGGTAGTAGGGCCGTGTCCTCCCCCGAAACATCAAGAGAGCAAAAGGAGGGGGTTATACTTTTATTTTGCATATGGAAAATCTCTAAAACTATGGCATCAAAAATTGGTCTCTCCTCCCCCCTCTGCAGACCCCACTATGGCCCCCTCCTCCCCAACAAGAAGTGGTTGGATGAAGAGCAAGTGTTCCTCACTTGCTCTTCATCCAACCACTTCCTGTCACCCAGGAAGTTGAAGAAAAGCATGAAGACTCCTCAGGTTCTCCATGCAGCAGGTCCTGGGTGGAGAACATAGGATGTCACAAAAATACAACAGTCACAGGAGCTCATCCTCACCTAGATGTTCCTCAAGTCCATCACCTGCTTCTCCATCATGTCCTCGCACACCTTCTCTTCAGTCTCACCACCTGTTCAGAAAAGAGACATTAGGACCAAACCAGAGTTCATGGATCGACTGAAGACACTCACAGGTGGTGTTAGCAAGGGATGGATCTCATGATGACCTTGAAGGTTCAATCTTCGTCACATATGTTCAACAATCTTCTCCACAGTTGGACTTCTTCTCTTCGTACCCAGTACCAGTGAACTCCAGCAGGGGGCGGACGAGCTGAGCCAGCTGGAGACTAAAGAGAAGAACAATCAATGAAACTACACAACAACAGATTCTACTGTGAAGAGTTGAAATACATTAAAGGTTCAGAATGATGGAGGAAAATATTCAGTGTTTGTCATTTTCCTCCGGAGTTCATGATTCAAATAATTTATTTTCATCATCACTTGAACGATTAAACATGTCATGAACTTTCATGTGTAGATGTTTCTAAGACACCGTGAACACAACTTTAAGAGCTTTGTTACCAAACCTTTTATCATATTATTTATCACAGTTTTGTTCAAACAAATTAACAATTAATACAAACATGTACATAGAAATAAAAGTAAAAAAAGTTATACAATTACTTCACTTGTTTGACTGATTTAAATCATCAATATTATAATCTTAAAACCTATATAAAATAAACTTAGATTTTTCTGGAATACTTTGTATTTATGAATAGATCTGAGCTGGAATTATAGACTTAAATCAACACTTTCGGGATTTAAAGGGAACAAGAATGTATCTTTTCTGCAGGGATCAATGTCTGCGTTTCTTTAAACGATTGACTTTGTTGTTCGCTTCTCGTTTAAATGCAGCTCCGAGACCTTAAGTAACAACAGCGCCCTCAAGCGGCATTGACACGTAACAAAAAGCAAATAGTGCATTTTAATATGTTCATTCGTGTTCATTCATTAATAAAAATGAATGCTGAGATAAACATCAGAAACTATTCTTTAACAATAAAATAGTTTTGTAATACAATAATAAAACATAAAAAACATGATTTGTTATTTTTAGGAGCAAATTTAGATAAATCCATTTATTTTATTTCTATATTATCTTTTTTGTTCATGTGGGTCTTTGTTTAATAAGTTATAAATAAACGTCTCATTCTGTATAACTATTGAATGAATATGTTGTTTTAATCTTTAATAAAGGAAAGTAAATACATTTATGTTCCAAGTGTTCAAATTAAATATTTAGTTTAAATAAACACTGTTTGACAGATTTAAGGGTGGATTTAAAAAAATGTAAAAACTGTAAACAAAAGGAAAATTTAAACATTAAATAGATAAGTTAGAAACTTTCCCTTGAAAGACTTTTTACAATATTTTACGTTCTGACCTTTGACCTCATCAGTGTCAGGTGTTCTTCTTAGCATTAGCTTTAGCTTCAACAACAAGTAGAGTTTTACTGAAAGTGACTTTAATTCAACACCAGCATGAACGAGAAAGACTCAGTTCTATTGTTTTATTTGCAAACAAACTTCAGGACAAAAGTTAATGAATATAAAAGTTCAACAACTTTTAATAAACGCTAGTTTCGTCATTAATATGAGTTTAAGTCACAACATGGTTCTCAGCTGCTGTAGTTGTGTAGAAAGTCAACGTTCTCACCCGCAGATGTCCCAGTAAGCCAGGGTCATGAGCATGTTGGAAGTTTTCATCTTCAATGTTGTTCAAGCTGGAGCGTCAGCTCGTTTGGTCACGTGACTGTGACGGCGCAGGTGGACATCCGGGTGTGATTTCTTCTTCTTAGAGCGCCCTCTGGTGGATCTAAGAAAACATAACTCGTCCATTGAGAATCCGCTGAAACTTCAACGTTTAATCTTTCAAATAATAAAGACAAAGATGGGAGTTGAACTTGCAACCTCTCACAGGGTTGGTTTAGGTTAGGTAGAACTTTATTGATCCCTCAGGAAATTGTTTTTTTTCCAATAGCCACAGCAAATACAGTAATTTTTCATAAAAATAAATCAAAATAAAAACAAAGAGAAACAAAGAGAAAGAACAAGATGATACAATCTAAGTCTAAATATAAAGACAAACATCCAGATACTTTCACTCCACTCCTGCCCCGAACTCAGAATTGTACAATTTAATAGCCCGAGGCATGAATGAGTCCTTGAGTCTATTAGTGTTGCATCTAGGAAGGAGCATTCGTGCTGCATCTGCTTCTCTGCTCACTGATGAAAGTGTTGAGAGGATGACTGTCATCATCTATGATGGACAGTAGTTTGTCCAGTGATCTCTCAGCAACTGTCACCAGTGAGTCCAGCATCAACCACAGAACTAGCCTTTCTGATCAGTCTGTCCAACCTGTTGACCTCTTGGACACATTCCCACCCCAACACACTTGGCTGGAGTCTATGATTTAGAAAAACTTAAACTAAAACGAGGACGAGACTGATGTTCTCCCATGTTTGTCACTTTCTTGCTGATTCTCACACATGCGCACCTTCATTGTGAAACTTCAACGTTTAATTGATCTTTTAAATAATATATTGAAACACTTTTAAGGATTTAAAGGGAACAAAAATGTTCATGTTAAAAAACATTGTATTCAACTTAAATCAATGTTTGTGTTTCTATAAACAACTTTCTTGTTCGCTTCTCATTTAAATGCGGCTCCGAGACCTGTAGTAACCACAGCGCCCTCAAATGACAGTGATGCGTAACAACAAGGAAGTAGTTCGTTATTTTCATTCGTGTTTATTCATAAACAGATAAAAACAAACACCAGAAATCATTTTTCATGCTAAACATTTTGAATTAAACAGTAACAAAATATGTCAATTGAAAAGAAAACAGAGCCCGAACATCTAAAACATAAAGTAATTGATACTCAAAACGAAAATAAAACAGAAAAACAACCAGAAATAAATTAAACATATTTGTTACATGTTGATGTCTTTCTGCAAATGTTTGTGTGTGTGTGTGTGTAAGTAAGTCATTATTTGTCATCAACAAGATTGAACGTGATCTGGATCCTTCCTCGACTCTGATCCACGTCTTTCTCTCTCTCCCTCCTCTCTGCTGCGGCCGAGACGATGTCATGATCTTTGTGTTGGTCCACAGCACAGAGATGACAGATGAGCTGCTGATCAGAACGACAGAACATCTTCTTCTCCTCCTTGTGTTCAGAGCAGATCATCTCCTGGAGCTGCTTGGACGGCTGGACCAGCTTGTGTCTCCTGAAGGCCAGAGATTCTAGATGAGGCTAAAGACGTTCCTGACAGTAGGAGACCAGACACACCAGACAGGACTTGAGGGCTTTCATCTTCCTCCCAAGTCACAGGCCACATCTTCAGGTCCAGCAGAGCAGAGGTCCTCAGCTGCTTGTTTCATCTTCAGCTCCTCCACTAGCTCGGCCAACAGGATGTTCTTCTGCAGGACAGGTCTCGGTTCGAAGCTCTGTCTGCACTGAGGACACTCGCAGACGCTCCTGCTCTGCCAGTGACCTATTTTTAAATCAGAGTGAAGGTCAAATAAATCCTAACCACAATATTTGCTGTGAAGGTGATCTGGTGTAGCGGTCAGACTCGCTGCATAGACAACCAAAGGTCTTAGTTTCAAGGCCTACCTGTAATTCTATTATTGAGATCTTGACTAAGAGTGAAGGTTAAATAAAACAAAACCAAAACATTTGCTGTGAAGGTGATCTAGTGTAGTGGTCAGACTCCCTGCATAGACAACCAAAGGTATTGGGTTCAAGGCCTGGTTGTATTTTTAGTCTTGAGATTTTTGACTGAGAGTGAAGGTCAAATAAAACAAAACCAAAACATTTGCTGTGAAGGTGATCTAGTCTAGTGGTCAGACTGTCTGCACCAACAACCAGAGGTCATGGGTTCAAGCCCCAGCTGCTACCTTAGTTTTGAGATTTTGACCGAGAGTGAAGGTCAAATAGAACAAAACCAAAATAATAGCTGTGAAGGTGATCTAGTCCAGTGGTCAGACTCTCTGCGCGAACAACCAGAGGTCATGGGTTCAAGCCCCAGCTGCTACCTTAGTTTTGAGATTTTGACTGCAAGTGAAGGTCAAATAGAACAAAACCAAAATATTAGCTGTGAAGGTGATCTAGTGTAGTGGTGAGATCAACCGACTGGCGGTTCTCTGAGCCTCACAAGCTCAGGGTTCGAATCCCACCCTTCACTCAGGGAGCTGGAGCAAACCAGACCGGGCGCGAATCCGGGGTAGTAGGGCCGTGTCCTCCCCCGAAACATCAAGAGAGCAAAAGGAGGGGGTTATACTTTTATTTTGCATATGGAAAATCTCTAAAACTATGGCATCAAAAATTGGTCTCTCCTCCCCCCTCTGCGGACCCCACTATGGCCCCCTCCTCCCCAACAGGAAGTGGTTGGATGAAGAGCAAGTGTTCCTCACTTGCTCTTCATCCAACCACTTCCTGTCACCCAGGAAGTTGAAGAAAAGCATGAAGACTCCTCAGGTTCTCCATGCAGCAGGTCCTGGGTGGAGAACATAGGATGTCACAAAAATACAACAGTCACAGGAGCTCATCCTCACCTAGATGTTCCTCAAGTCCATCACCTGCTTCTCCATCATGTCCTCGCACACCTTCTCTTCAGTCTCACCACCTGTTCAGAAAAGAGACATTAGGACCAAACCAGAGTTCATGGATCGACTGAAGACACTCACAGGTGGTGTTAGCGAGCCATGGATCTCATGACGACCTTGAAGGTTCAATCTCCGTCACATATGTTCCACAATCTTCTCAAGAGCTGGACTTCTGCTCTTCGTACCCAGTACCAGTGAACTCCAGCAGGGGGCGGACGAGCTGATGACCTCATTAGCGTCAGGTGTTCGTCTTAGCATTAGCATTAGCAACAAGTACAGTTTTACTGAAAGTGACTTTAATTCAACACATGAACGAGAAAGACTCAGTTCTATTGTTTTATTTACAAACAAACTTCAGGACAAAAGTGAATGAATATAAAAGTTCAACAAAATAGAATCACGACTTTTAATAAACGCTAGTTTCGTCATTAATATGAGTTTAAGTCACAACATGGTTCTCAGCTTATTTGTTATTCAATTGTATGATTTATACGCCAGAAAATGTCTCAAAATGAAAAAAAAAAGCTTGAGTATATAAACTACTAAAAGTAATTTGCTTCTCTCTGGTTATGACCTTGGGTTTGACCTCACCCGGATCTTCTTCTTAGAGCGCCCTCTGGTGGATCTAAGAAAATATAACTCCTCCTGCATATGAACTTCAACAAAATTATTGATTTATGTGAACATTTATACTCGTTTAAATTATCTATAAAACAATTTAAAGAATAAAGTTGACCTCCTTTAATCTACTCCTTTTTTTATTGATCACTTGACACATCGCACGACTCCTGAGAAACATCACGTTTTATTAAAACCATTTATTCAAATGTTGCGACACGATCAACATCTCAGACGACGTCACTAAAGTGCTCTCCAGGTGCTCACCTGGGTGATCATGTGATCAGGTGATCAGCAGCGGCCAATGGGACGAACACACTTGAGTGCGATGCGGATCAAAGTGAATAAATGGCTCATGTTGCTGAGACTCGAAATATAAATTCACTTCTGAAGGTTCCAGAGCGTCGAACCTCTTCTTCTGCGCCAAGAAACAGGTGAGGAGCAGTAATGGAAGGAGGCCACCTAGTGGCCGGAGGTTTAATTGCAACACCCAAACATAGAAAGGCAGTGAATATATTTGCATGTTAATTGTAAATAAAAAATCGAATAATTTTATAAACCATTAAATAACTTTGATTAAAAAAAACACAATAAAAAGCCAAAATTAAAGAAAAAATTAAGTGCTTTAAAGTGTCTGCAAACGATATTTTTAAGTTTAAAGATTTTTCAAGAGTCCAGACAAAGAACAAGTGAAGAACAGTTCGATCTCTACTCAGCTGTGGAACCCTCAGAACAAACATGATCTAAGTTCTTCTTAACTCATAGAGAAACGTAGCGGAGCTTCAGTCACGACATAAATTAAGATAAATTAAGATCCACGAGATTCATGGTCGAACACTCCAGTGTTTACCTTCAGTCAGAGGTCTTGACTGCTGCTGGCGACCGGCTGAGGACGCATCTCCTGGACACACATCGCTTAGTTTCGCAAAGTTACCAAAGATTTCAATTCAATTTTATTTAAAGTGTCTTATCATAACAAAGTTATCTCAAGACACTATACAGTTGAAATAAGACTACAGTTGATTAAGGAAAAATAGATCCCAGCAATTCAACAAAGAGCAAGAAACAAAACACTGTACAGTGAGCTGTACAATAACTTTTTATTCGATTTTTTAAATAAAATAAACAAGAATCAGGTATTTTCACATTTGATATACAATATTGTCTGGTGGAACTTTTAGACCAACATTTAATGTTAACATTGAAAGGGAAGAAAATGATTGGAATTAGATATTTAACTAAATAAAAATAAAATCAACATTTATTTAGAAAATATTCTAAAATATATAAAATAATAATACATGTATATATATGTATATTTAAAAAAATATATATATATTATTAAAAATTAATATCACAATCACAATTGCGATACTGGTAAAATAAATAAATAAAATGGAATGAAAATAAATCACATTTTTATAAAAAAAGCGTAAACAAACTCACTTCTTCCTCGTTGTGCAGCTGCTGGATGTAGGGGTCGTGTTTCCGGATCAGGGGGTCCACCAGCAGCAGGAAGAGCATGTAGAGCAGCAGCACTCCATGGACAGGTAGATGATGATCGTCACCTGCATCTATTATAGAGGTTCAGAGCACTTTTTTACTACCTTTACTGGATGTTTATCTTCTTAACCCTTAACTTACTTTTATCATCAACTTATTTTTCAATTTAATCTCTTTCAACAAACTATGGAGGACTCTTTTGGTGAGGATACCTCGTCCCCAAGCAGCACCAGATCACTGACCCTGTAGCTCTGGGACTCGAACCCACGATCCTTATATCGATAAACTCTCCTATATTGCTTTTTGTTCTCAAGTGTAAACAGGTTGTAAAACAATGGGTTTAGATTATTCCAGTTGCATAATATGTACAATTCTACAGTTAAGTCGGTTTATTAACTTAATTATTGATCATTAGTGTTTATTAACAATGCAACACAAAGATTTGTTATTTGAAAAGCGAATCATTTCGGAAATCGAATGTTTGTATTTCATTGTACAGTTGTGCGTTATTATCAGTAAAACAGCTTCAGCCAATCAGCAGCTTCGTCACATGTAGCGCAGACACTTCCTGTTGGATGTCACATGATCGTCAGACCAGGAAGTGATTACGTTGACGAAGATCATCTTTTTGTCAATATAAATGTTTGATGTGGTAAAAAGTATCATGTAAATGTTCTGTTGACCCATAAAAAAATATTTTAAAGAGACGTTTGCATATGCAGCGTGTGTTGTCATAGGAAGTAGGGGGACCGAAAATGTACCTACGCCGGGCCTTCAGGACGTACTGGACACACAGAGGCTGTGAACAGGAAGTGGGTCAGAAAATAATCACTTGTACTAGAGGTCTCACTGGAGGGTCTCTGACACCTGGTCCTTGTCCAGTTCACAGTCCTTGCATGCTCCTGGAAGGTGATGAACCCCACCAAGATGTTCATCGTGAAGAAGGCGATGAGGATGAAGAAGACGGACATGTCAACATGATTGTTTTGCAGCTAAACAAGTGGCTTAAAAATGTGTCTCTACGGAACCTCACACTCTCTCCCCCCCCCCAAAGGAAGTGGTTTGAGGGACATAAAGTGAACCACTTCCTGTTGTCCAGGAAGTTGAAGAACAGCGTGAAGGCTCCTCAGGTTCTCCATGTAGCAGATTCAGACGCTCCTGTGGTGGAGAACAGGGGATGTCACAACTCTGCAGGTCAAAGGTCAAATACAACAGTCACAGCAGCAGATCCTCACCAAGACATTCCTGAAGTCCATGAGCTGCTTCTCCATCATGTCCTCGCTCACCTTCACCTGTCCAGGAAGGAGACATTAGGACCAAACCAGAGTTGATGGACGACTGAAGACACTCACACAGGTGGTGTTAGCGAGCCATGATCTCATGACCGTTGATCCAACGAAACCTCCGGGACTTTCCATCATCATCATCTTCATCTTCATCATCGTCGTCTCGCTCTGTTGCTTCACCTGACGATCACACGCGTCTCCAGTTTCACGTCTTTTATGAACCAACGACCAGTTAATAACGTTCATGATCCAGTCGAGCGAAGCGTCACAAAGTCGTATAAAAATGTATTTATTACGAGACTAAAGTCGTATAAAAAATGTATTTATTACGAGACTGAAGTCGTATAAAAATACATTTATTACGAGACTAAAGTCATATAAAAATGTATTTATTACGAGACTAAAGTCGTATAAAAATACATTTATTACAAGACTAAAGTTGTATAAAAATGTATTTATTACGAGACTAAAGTTGTATAAAAATGTATTTATTACGAGACTGAAGTTGTATAAAAATTTATTTATTACGAGACTAAAGTCGTATAAAAAATGTATTTATTACGAGACTAAAGTCGTATAAAAATACATTTATTACGAGACTAAAGTAGTATAAAAATGTATTTATTACGAGACTAAAGTCGTATAAAAATACATTTATTACGAGACTAAAGTTGTATAAAAATGTATTTATTACGAGACTAAAGTTGTATAAAAATGTATTTATTACGAGACTGAAGTTGTATAAAAATTTATTTATTACGAGACTAAAGTCGTATAAAAAATGTATTTATTACGAGACTAAAGTCGTATAAAAATGTATTTATTACGAGACTAAAGTCGTATAAAAATGTATTTATTACGAGACTAAAGTCGGATAAAAATACATTTATTACAAGACTAAAGTTGTATAAAAATGTATTTATTACGAGACTAAAGTCATATAAAAATGTATTTATTACGAGACTAAAGTCGTATAAAAATACATTTATTACAAGACTAAAGTTGTATAAAAATGTATTTATTACGAGACTAAAGTCGTATAAAAATGTATTTATTACGAGACTGAAGTTGTATAAAAATTTATTTATTACGAGACTAAAGTCGTATAAAAAATGTATTTATTACGAGACTAAAGTCGTATAAAAATACATTTATTACGAGACTAAAGTAGTATAAAAATGTATTTATTACGAGACTGAAGTCGTATAAAAATACATTTATTACGAGACTAAAGTCGTATAAAAATGTATTTATTACGAGACTAAAGTCGTACAGAAATGCATTTATTACGAGACTAAAGTCGTACAGAAATGCATTTATTACAAGACTAAAGTCGTACAAAAATGTATTTATTACGAGACTAAAGTCGTATAAAAATGTATTTATTACGAGACTAAAGTCGTATAAAAATGTATTTATTACGAGACTAAAGTCGTATAAAAATGCATTTATTACGAGACTAAAGTCGTACAGAAATGCATTTATTACAAGACTAAAGTCGTATAAAAATGTATTTATTACAAGACTAAAGTCGTATAAAAATGCATTTATTACGAGACTAAAGTCGTACAGAAATGCATTTATTACAAGACTAAAGTCGTATAAAAATGTATTTATTACGAGACTAAAGTCGTATAAAAATGTATTTATTACGAGACTAAAGTCGTACAGAAATGCATTTATTGCAAGACTAAAGTCGTATAAAAATGTATTTATTACGAGACTAAAGTCGTACAGAAATGCATTTATTGCAAGACTAAAGTCGTATAAAAATGTATTTATTACAAGACTAAAGTCGTATAAAAATGTATTTATTACAAGACTAAAGTCGTATAAAAATGTATTTATTACGAGACTAAAGTCATATAGAAATGCATTTTATACGACTTTAAAGTTGTATCGAAATGTATTTATTACAAGACTAAAGTCGTATAAAAATGTATTTATTACGAGACTAAAGTCGTATAAAAATGTATTACGAGACTAAAGTCGTATAAAAATGTATTTATTACGAGACTAAAGTCGTATAAAAATGTATTACGAGACTAAAGTAGTATAAAAATGTATTTATTACGAGATTCAATTACAGGATAAAGTAAAATCCTTCTAATAGACTTTAACTTTTTAAATAGATGAGTTTGTATAGAATAAAACAAAACAATTCCCTCAAAAATAACCTTTTGAATATTTTAACACACTCTTGTGCCCGCGCAGGTGGGCGGAGTCAACCGGGTGGGCGGACTGGAGAACACGGGGGCGGAGCTTAGCGCTCAATCAGCCTTCTGGGCCGTGTCGGAAGTGACGTCATTGATAAGCAGCAGCGTCCTGCCAGGCGAGCCGACAGTGAAAATAGCTCTTTGGATTTCTCCTCCGCCAAGAGCAGACACTGAACCCTTGTATCGCAGACTCCTCTGGTGCACCTCAGAGCCCTCGCAGGTAAATGTCACCAACCCCGGGCAGTTATTTAAGCAAAGCCGCGGCGGTTCCGCGTGTATGCGTGACTTCGGCCTTGTTTACATCTCGATCCCCGGGCTCGAGTGGGCGAGAGGCGGCGGTACAGCGCACTGCCTGGAGTCCCTTCCAGACAATTTATAATCTCTGGCTTCCGGATACAATGAGTTACTGTTTCGGATTTAAAGCAACGCGTATATTTCTTATAACATCCTATTTAAGCTTTGAGTCGCAACACCTTATTTATTGGATGCTAATGGGGCTAACGTGAGTTAGCTTCTGTTGTGTTGCACAAATCCTCGCTGCAGTTGAACAAATGTCAAATTAATCGCCATTTTTTCTAGTATTGGCCCAATTCCTGCCTTTAGGCCGTGTTATCAAAGTGTTGCTGAGTCGCTGGGATACATTAGTCAAGAAATATGTGTGTCACCTAGTTTCTGGATTCTATTTTTAGCCGGTTTGCAAGTCAGGCTGGCACGAGTATGACCAGGCTCTCCATCTTCATCGTCGATTATTTAAAGTTTTCTCCTTCCTCACTTTATACTCGTGTTCGCTTCCTGTGAGTCTTCTGTGCTTCTACAAACACTCATGTGCCATCATTGATTTATCAATCAAAATGGAACTATAGATTACTTTATTTATAACATTTACTGTTAAAACTGTTAAGGTTGTACTCCAGTAGCTCTCTTGTTTACTGGCTGATGGGGAAAACACTAGTTTCTTTCTTTAAATCTGTTTATGTCAAGATAATATATATTAACCTTTGAACCGTGTTTAAAGTGTGACCTAGAAAAAAAAACTATCAAGAGTTGAACTCAAACAAAATAGCCACATCTATTTTTTAATCACCACCATCCCTATAATAGTTGTCTTTGGCATCTGATCTATTTTGCTTATCTGTTGCTCCAATGTAAGAGGCGGTGTCGGTACATTTTTCCAACATGCCCTTGTTCTTATTCGTGAAGTTGTTTTGTGCACACTGAAGTCACGGCTGCGTTTCAGTGTCACCTCTGAAGCTAAATCATCTTTAACTAATCCTCTAACCTGAGACTGTAAGCTGTAACTCATGCAGTGTCTTGCACGTAGACGACAGATTCCCGCTGTAGTGTGTCTAAAAACATTCTTGCTCGTCTCTGGGAAGTTTTGAAGTGGAGAGAAACAAAGGTTGGACTAGCAGACTTGTGTGGGTAAATATTTGTAGCGGGGCACGGATTGTTTACAATGATGTAATTTTAGATTAGTGATGATGCTGCTGCTGTTGTTAGAAGTTAATCTGTTACCTTCTGCTCATGTGTTGTCACTTGTTTACAACTAATGGAAACCCATCATTTTAATCGGCTTCATTTAAATACAAGGCGTGTAGAACTCTAATGACACGGCACACCATCAAAGAAGGCTAAATATATTCTTGTGTTTATTTTAATATCAAAGATGACTCGACTTCTAACTTGTCTTTTCACTTGCTTCTGTTCCAGTCTTTTCCTCCATCTAGATTCTAACACTGAACCTCAAGAATGAGTGACGGGGAGTGTAACTTCTTCTGCTTCTTCCGCTGCTGCTGACCGGACTCGGGCTCCCAGGAAGTCGCTGTGAATTTATTCAGCCGGCCCCGGACGAGCGAAGGGTCAAAGAGTCACACAAGCCATTTTTCAGCCAATCAAACCACTGCCCTCCGACAGGTAGGCAGCGCGTCTACCTGTGCGGGTGATCGCACCAGTGGACTGGATGTCTGTGGACATGAACAGCCAGGCGTCTGACAGCAACGAGGAAGACTATGGCGTTAACTCTGAGGAAGACGACGATGACGACGACGGGGGAGAGGAGGAGGATCAAGGTGACCTGGAAACGTACTACGACGGTGTGGCGGGTGACGTGGAGCAGCAGGGAGCCGACTCCTTCGATCCAGAGGAGTACCAGTTCACCTGTCTGACGTACAAGGAGAGTCAGAGGGCGCTGACGGACGAGGTGAACAAGTTGGCGGAAGCTCTAAAGGTGAAACGACGCTCATCATTTAGCTGTGGATATAAAGCTATCAAACTGGTGTTGATTTTAACAACTTCCCTTTTTTTGTCCAGGTTTTACCAGCGGTAGCAAAACTAATTCTGGTGCATTTTCACTGGCAACTTTCACAGATATTGGAAAGGTACGTCTCTTGTTTTACTTTTACTTTCCTTCTCACCCCCCTCCTTCATCTGGAGTTTCCCAATTTCTGTTTTCTGTTATGTATCAATCCTGGCATCCCCCCGCCTGTTCCTCTTCTGCTTTTAAAACTGAGCATGTGATTGCAGATACAAGTCCAACTCATCTCTTCTGCTGTCAGACGCTCTCGTTCAGCCCAGCAGCTCCTCCAGATCAATCCCCGTGAGTGACCGTCACGGTCGTCATGCTGATGTTATCATGTCATATTCTTTATGAAACTTTGATGCTGTAGATTTATTCTTTATGACCCAGGAACATATTTGTTCTGTGCTTGAATTTGAAGATTAACTGCAGATCTCATGACTTTAAAAACATTTATCACAACAACATGCAGTAAAGTACAACCGTTAACATTCGAATCGATGAAGAACAAATTTTCTCTTACACTTGTCTTTGTCATAAGCAGATGATTATAAAGTGTCTCTAGTCTTCATCATGTGTCTCTAGTCAAACGGTAACTTGTGTCTGAATCCTGTGTGTTTGTTCCAGGCACCTCAGTCTCTCCAGTGTGGTGTGTGTCTACAAATTGTTCGGAGAGACGCCCTGTTGGCTCTTCCTTGCCAGCACTCCTTTTGCAAAGCATGCTGGGAGCAGCACTGCACAGTACTGGTCAAAGATGGCATGGGAGTGGGTCAGTACGCAGTCTTTTCTGCCGCACAAGGCTTTTTTATCTTGGAACTTTAAAAAGTACTTTAACTTGTGTGTAGCGAAATCCTACAATGATATAGAGGAGCGTAAATGGAAGGATGGAGCATCCAACAACAAAAATTCTTTTATAAATGCATGTAAAAACAAAAATAAATTCTATCAAATCAATACAAAACGTATAAAAAGACACATTCAAGTTGCCATCAAAGAGTAAGAAGTGCATGTCAAGCATGAGGGAGATGTAACATCTAATGGCAGAAAGATCAAAGGATTTCTTAAAAGGTTCTCTTCTGCAGTGCATGGAGAGGAGCCTCATGTTCTGTTCCGTTATCTGAAATGGTGCAAAAGTTACCAAACATAAGAATAAAGGACATTCTGAATAAGACTACAAGAATATCATCAATGACGTGTCACTACGGCAGCTCAGAACAGTAACCGTGGCAACAGGCTCCTCTCCATGCACTGCAGATCGGAACGTTTTTAGGAAGTCCATTTTTGCCTCTGCCATAATATATTGCAACAGATCTCTCTTTTCTTCTTCTCTACATGCACTTTTACTTCCATGCTTAGTTGGCAACTTTTGAAATACGCATTTTTTAAACGCAAGTTATCCGTTAACTGTTCTCTCCTCTTCCCGAAAAGTAGTATTTAAGTTTATAAACCGCTGTGAATCGCTTAATAAAATAAATAGAACTTTGAAATAAATGTTAATTTCACTATATATAATCATAGATGGGTTGTAACTTTATTAACTATGAAGCAAGTCAGAGCACTGACTGAGAATAAGAGACAGAGGAGCTGTTTTCTGCATAAGCATGAACTCTACAAGTATATTTTAAAGATATAGACGAGATACGATGATGACAGTACAGCTACTGCACACCTCTTATACCACACAGCCCTATGATGCACTTCTAAGCTATATTCCACAATAACCTCCATGGATTGTTTCTGTTTAGATGAACGTGTTGGATAAGATGCTGTTGTTTTTGCAGGTATCTCATGCATGGCTCAGGACTGTTCCCTGCACATGCCCGAAGACTTCGTCCTGCCGCTGCTGCCGGGAGAGGAGCTGAAGGACAAATACAAACGCTACCTCTTCAGAGACTATGTGGAGGTGAGAAGCAACATGTCACTGTGTCGAGAGAAGAACCTGGTGGTCGTGGATCCTCTTCTGACTCAACGGACGCACCTCGAGTCAAAGTTTGAAACCAATCTCCTGCTGTTCACCCGCAGAGTCATTTCCAGTTGCAGTTGTGTCCTGGTGCAGATTGTCCCATCGTCATCAAGGTGCAGGAGCCGCGGGCGCGCAGGGTGCAGTGTAACCGCTGCAGCGAGGTCTTCTGGTAGGAAACACACAAACGACTACACACTTGAGCTGAGACAATGATCAACCATCAATAGTTACCAGGACATAACCCCTAGTTCTATGAGGATGTGCGAGATCTCTGACAGTTTTGATCATGAGAACAGATGGAGGGTTTCATTCCGTCAAATATGTCGGAGACCCTCAGATCTCAGAAAGGTTCTTGACACGTGTGTGGGAGTTTATCATTGTCATCAATATATTGACACTTTATTTTCAAGCACTCAACTATTTTAAATATTATTCAATCTTTATTGAAAGATTGCATTTGTTTTTTATATATAAATACATTTTAATATGAATATTTATTACCTAAAGGAATGTTTTTTACCTGGAACATCTAACTCTATGCTGGAATTATCTTAATTTTGGCAAAGATTTAATTTAGATATTGTAAAAAAGAATAAAATAATTTTTACCCGTTGAAATGGACCACTCAATATATTCTGTATTCCATACATGCGTCTCGATAATCATCTTCTTTCGTCCGCAGTTTTAAATGCCGGCAGATGTATCACGCGCCCACAGACTGCGCCACCATCCGCAAATGGCTGACCAAATGTGCCGACGACTCGGAGACGGCGAACTACATCAGTGCTCACACTAAAGATGTACGACAGTCACGAGTCCGACTTTTATCGTGAGCTCGTTCTTGACGCGTTTTTGTTTCTTTTCAGTGTCCAAAGTGCAATATCTGCATCGAGAAGAACGGCGGCTGTAATCACATGGTGAGTTTGTCACGTGATGTTTGATGTTTCTTCGTGTTTCTTCATGTTTCTTCATCCTCTTCTTCTTCGTTCTAGCAATGTTCCAAGTGCAAACATGGTGAGTTCCTTTTATCGTCAACCTCTTCTTCTCCTCTGGAGATTCTTGCTCAACATCTTTCCTCCCCTTCAGACTTCTGCTGGATGTGTCTCGGTGACTGGAAGAACCACGGCAGCGAATACTACGAGTGCAGCCGCTACAAAGAAAACCCTGATATCGTCAACCAGAGTCAACAAGCTCAAGCCAGAGAGGCTCTAAAGAAATACCTCTTTTACTTCGAGAGGGTGAGACGGAAGAAGATCTTCGACGAGAGAGAGACGCTCTCGCTCATGCTACGTTTTCTCCTGCAGTGGGAGAATCACAACAAGTCTCTGCAGCTGGAGGCTCAGACGTATCAGAGTATCCAGGAGAAGATCCAGGAGAGAGTTATGAACAACCTGGGCACCTGGATCGACTGGCAGTATCTTCACAACGCCGCCAAGCTCCTGGCTAAGGTACTGACTCCGGCTCTGACTTGTGGACCTCATTTCCCTGACGCCTCGGTTTGTTTCCAGTGTCGTTACACACTGCAGTACACGTATCCGTACGCCTATTACATGTCCGGCCCGCGCAAGAAACTGGTAAGAACGTATCTTGTGAGTTTCGACACGGACGTTCCCCCCTCGAACCGCATACGCGTGTCTGTCTTGAACGTGTTCTCTTGTGCAACGCAGTTCGAGTACCAGCAGGCGCAGCTGGAGGCCGAGATCGAGAACCTGTCGTGGAAGGTGGAGCGAGCCGACACCTACGAGCGGGGCGTGGTGAGCGGCGAGGGCGAGCTCAGCGCCAGCGACAGAGGGGTGAGCCTGCGTGCAGTGTCGTTAGACTCCCGGCAGGGGGCAGCATAGTAAATGTGTTGTCTCGCAGGAACTGGAGAATCAGATGCACATCGCTGAGCAGAGGCGGCGCACACTGCTGAAAGATTTCCACGACACCTAAAGCACCAGCATCTCTTCCTCCTCCCTCCCTTTTCTGTTTCTCTCCTTGACCATCCCCCGTCCCGTTGACACGCCCCCCCCGTACCGGTGGTCTCCACTCGCTCATGTGCTCCTCGTCCCTCGTTCACTTCTTTAATGCTGCAGGGTCACAGAATGGCACGATTGTATCTCTTCACTTCGTTAACATCTCGTCGTGATCTCACTTGTCTCGGCCCCTCGCGTCCCACCGTCTGAGGTAGTCACGCCACTGTTCGCCCACGCATGGACCCCTCGGTCTGTTTCTGTCGGTCATGACTCCCGTCCAGTATTCACGAGCGACACTAGAGGAGGAATCGAACCCAAGACACGGACTCAGTAAGTTGCTGCTAGCAGACGTTTTCCAGCGGTGGTTCCCGTTTGTTGCTTCTCCCGTTCAAATGCAAAAAAAAAAAGAAATGGAAAAAAAAAAAGAAGTTGTACTTTGTACAAGTCGTCATTTGCAAAATTATGAAATAAAACATTTTACAGCAAGAATGAAGAGGTGTGTGGTGTGGCTGGTGAACATGTGACCGACGACTGCTGTCATGTGATGGTTAACCATGTTTGATATCATGAGTAGAATGCAGTATTTTTGCAGATTGAAGATAAACGTTGGTTCAAACAAACATTTGTTTCCTCGATTACTTTCATTTCTCATTCATTTGGGACTTTTTTGTAATAGAACTTTATTGATCGAGCTAGTTTTAATTCACGATGTTCTGTGTTCATTCAAAATTAAGTTGTAAACTAATTTAATTAGTCATTTACAGGTAAACCAAATACATCCACCTAAACAAATTTGATTTGTCACTCACTAATGTATATATAAATATAGATTTGTTATTATTACTGTCCTCAGTTTGAGCATCATGGCAGGAAAGCTGGAGGTCAGAATCCTCCTCTAGTCACAGTTTTCACGGAAATTCAGAAATATTCATTTAAGTCTCTCCAAGATTTGAAGTTCAACAGTTTACTAGTTTTAAGTGTGTATTTACTGTCATTTAAAACATTTTTTTAGTTTCTAAATGGTGTTATGACCATATTAGTCTAGAAAGGCGCTATATAAATAGAGATTATATTATATTATATATTATATTATTATACATGTTCTGCTTAAAAAAAGGAAAAGAAGGGAACGTTAATCTTCACAAACTCTTCATATCTATGTCGGTGTCTTTTCCAAGATATGTTGCTGTTGTTAGTTAAAAAAAAAAGCAAAAATGAACGAGTGAAAAGCACTGATATTTAAAAAGAATACATTAACACAGAAATTGTTACAGAGAGGATTATAAAGGTTACTCATCTCTGTGTTTTTTTGGCTCTTTCATATTTAATTGTCTTAATTAAAATCTGTTACATTATACACTTCATATGGGTTTGATTAATTGATATAATTTTATTTTTCTTGATATTATCTTTCATATATTGTTAAATGTTTTTTTTAGGCAGTTTATAAGATGGAAATTAAACGTACATCACACATGTGTGATGGGACAGACTTAATATTTACAATAATTACACGAATCAATAATGCATATAGCGTATTAAAAAAACGAAAATATAGTAGTTTAAAACTCAAAATTCAATAATAGTGTGACTACAGTAATAGCGCGTTAATTCCGGATGCCAGGATAAATAATTATAAAAAATAAATAAATACATATTTAAAAAAACACTAGTCTCGCTTAATTATTATTTCCAAGTGATCTAATACGTTTTTCGCTCATAAGTATTTAAAAAAAACATTAATCTCGCGTCACAGCGGCGCGGTGGGCGGATGTGACGTCAGACAGGAAACAACGCGGGACGGACGCACGTGCGCTAACAGCTGCAGACTTATCACACCTCGAGCGCGTCAATCAAACGAGTCGCCGCAGAATCTTCCTCTGACGACATAAATATCGCGACATATATATCGCGACATATCGCGGTCGTCGCCGACGGAAGTCCCGGTGGTTCTGAGGGTCTCCAGGTGTCATGGCGGACTACCTGATCAGCGGCGACACCGGCTACGTCCCCGAGGACGGACTGTCCGGACAGCAGCTCTTCAACGGCGGAGACGGACTCACGTACAAGTAAGAACCTCGGAGGGTTCGGAACCGAACCGCGAACCCGTGCAGGGACCGGTCCAGAAGTTGTTGGCTAACATGCTAACACCTGTCAATCATCACGTACCAATAAAATTACGGTAAAGTTATATTCAGCGTCTGAACTAAGACTATAAGAAGAATATAACACTTATTATTATTCATATTATTTATAAATATGTTTAATTATTTGATTTAAGAACAAATGTTTGCTCAAACTTTGACAAACGTTTCGCGCGTGAGAAGAAACGTCAACAACATCCTGGACTTTGTTGGTTCTGATGGTTCTGGTTCTGGCATCACTCGGTACCATATTTAGGATCCGCTCACACACTCTCCGTCTATATTTAGGTTGTCCTGGTTCTGAACACAAGTCTCTACACAACTTAAAATAAAACATTTAATGTCTCCATTCTTTGTACTGCGTTCATGTCTCTCAAAATAAACTCTTTTGTTTCATCTTTAATTGATTTGTTATTGGTTTATTTTAGTGTAAAACTACATTTTAATATCGAACAGCAACATGAGATGATGACAAACTAGTTAAAGTATTTGAGCAACATATTATTTAATTCTATTTATATTCAGTCTCCAAGTGTTTCTTGTTGACACACAGTTCTTTTAAGGAGACCAACAGACGCAGAACCTTGTTATGTGAAACATTTAAAGCTTCTGTGAAACTCAACACCTGTGTTTTGATCCCTGATGGTCCTGATGGTCCTGATGGTCCTGATGGTCCTGCCTGTCGAGTTCGACTTGATTCTGTTTTTATATTCACCGTTATTCAGTTTAAAGTACAATAAATGGACGAAAATAAAGTTAAATACTCATATTTTGTTAAAGAAAAAGCTTTAACATGGTCTTGATTTTATTTTATTTTAAGTATATATTTTATTGTGTATTGTTTTGATTGTTTAAGCGCTTTGTGACCCTGGCTTGGAAAAGCGCTATATAAATATAATTTACTTACTTACCTAAAAATTAATGAATAAAAAAAATAAAGCTATTAAGTTCTTTGTCAAACTGGTTTCACAATTTCTGAAATTGGTCCGATTTATTCATTTAAATGTATGTTTTAAAGTTGATCAAAAATAATCGGCACAGTTTGTCTTTCAAATCATGTTTTATTCATTTACTTTTGTTGTATAAAAGCGTGTTATTGATGCTATTTTTTGCATAATATAAAAGCAGATCCTGTGAAGTAAAAAGATGTTTTGTTTCTCCTTCAGTGACTTCCTGATTCTTCCAGGATACATCGACTTCACGTCGGAACATGTGGTAAAAACTGATGATTCTCTTGTGTTTATCAGTCTTTGAGGTTCACAAGGTTCACGTTGAACATGTAGTTTTCATGTAATGATCTTAAAACTCTGACTCAGGACTTGACGTCTGCTCTCACCAAACGAATCACCATGAAAACTCCCTTCGTCTCGTCCCCGATGGACACGGTCACTGAGTCCAACATGGCCATCGCTATGGCAGTAAGTTCACGCACACACACGTGCACGCACACACACACACACTATGGGTGTCTCACACACTGTAACCACATATCAACTTATAACTGTTTACATGTTTGTTTTCTCCTTCTACGAGTTGGTTTCTCAACAACATATTTATGTCTGCATGTGACGCTGCTTTTGACCAATGACGTGTGTGTGTTTGGTCATGTGATGTTGGACTCGAAGGGGGGGCTGTGTTGTCAATAAAGTTGAGTTTATTTTGACAATTAATTTTGAGAGTTTGACAGGGAGGATTTAGTGTAGTAATACTAGGGAGCCCTGCGGAGTAATACTAGGGAGCCCTGCGGAGTAATACTACATAGCTATACTAGGGAGCCCTGAGGAGTAATACTACATAATAGTACTAGGTACCCCTGTGGAGTAATACTACATAGTAATACCAGAGAGCGCTTTGGAGTAATACTACATCGTAATACTAGGGAGCCCTGTGGAGTAATACTGCATAGTAATGCTAGGCAACCCTGTGGAGTAATACTTTATAATAATACTAGGGAACCCTGAAGAGTAATACTGCATAGTAATGCTAGGCAACCCCGTGGAGTAATACTTCATAATAATACTAGGGAACCCTGAAGAGTAATACTACATAATAATACTAGGGAACCCTGAGGAGTAATACTACATAATAATACTAGGTACCCCTGTGGAGTAATACTACATAGTAACACCAGAGAGCGCTTTGGAGTAATACTACATCGTAATACTAGGGAGCCCTGTGGAGTAATACTACATAGTAATACCAGAGAGCGCTTTGGAGTAATACTACATCGTAATACTAGGGAACCCTGAAGAGTAATACTACATAATAATACTAGGTACCCCTGTGGAGTAATACTACATAGTAATACCAGAGAGCGCTTTGGAGTAATACTACATCGTAATACTAGGGAACCCTGAAGAGTAATACTACATAATAATACTAGGGAACCCTGAGGAGTAATACTACATAATAATACTAGGTACCCCTGTGGAGTAATACTACATAGTAATACCAGAGAGCGCTTTGGAGTAATACTACATCGTAATACTAGGGAGCCCTGCGGAGTAATACTACATAGCTATACTAGGGAGCCCTGAGGAGTAATACTACGTAATAATACTAGGTACCCCTGTGGAGTAATACTACATAGTAATACCAGAGAGCGCTTTGGAGTAATAGTACATCGTAATACTAGGGAGCCCTGTGGAGTAATACTGCATAGTAATGCTAGGCAACCCCGTGGAGTAATACTTCATAATAATACTAGGGAACCCTGAAGAGTAATACTACATAATAATACTAGGGAACCCTGAAGAGTAATACTACATAGTAATGCTAGGCAACCCCGTGGAGTAATAATTCATAATAATACTAGGGAACCCTGAAGAGTAATACTACATAATAATACTAGGGAACCCTGAGGAGTAATACTACACAGTAATACTAGGGAGCCCTGAGGAGTAATGCTGCATTGTAATACTAGGGAACCCTGCGGAGTAATACTACATAGTAATACTAGGTCTGATAAATACGGTAAATTAAGTTCAGGGATTCATCTCTGATGTTGGCTATAATTTAATATATTTAAAGTGGCTTTACAAGAACATAACTACAGGAAAGGTTTTGCTGTAATGGGATTATGAGGTGTTTGAATGGAGGCAGCGCCCTCTAGTGGTTCTACATCTGTGTGTAAACGGTGACGGTTACAAGCTTCAACTACATGTGTTAAATACTCTCAGCTCACAGGAGGAATCGGCTTCATCCACCACAACTGTACCCCAGAGTTCCAGGCCAACGAAGTCCGCAAAGTCAAGGTCCGGAGAAACATTTTTTTACTCGACTGACGACCATCATGGTCTTCCTTGAACCCTGGACTGAAGGTGTTTTCTTGTGCCAGAGGTACGAGCAGGGCTTCATCACGGACCCGGTGGTCATGAGTCCCAGTGAGCGCGTGCGAGACGTGTTCCAGGCCAAGGCCCGCCACGGCTTCTGCGGGATCCCCATCACCGACAACGGCAAGATGGGCGGCAGACTGGTGGGCATCATCTCCTCCAGAGACATCGACTTCCTGAAGGAGGAGGACCACG